>NC_135221.1:6215207-6218050 GCF_052324685.1 Brachyhypopomus gauderio | reverse complement strand
CCAACAGACGCCAAACACCATACGAATACAGACCAATTATGTGCCTGTCTATAAAATAGACGCTCCAGAGAGAATTACTACACACCAAGTTTAATATGATGGTGCGCAAGTTCCTGATTGGTGCTTCAGAAGGGGGATTAGCAGCACCACCAGATTGTCAAAGCAAAATCATATAACTCAATTCCATACACAAGGACACTAATTCCTAGAGCTGTATAACGTCAACAATAAAGCCCTTGATCCAGAACACCGGAGGACAATTGAAGTCAAAGACAGCTGCAGATCACCATAAAGTGTGGAATAAATAAGTAGATGACATCAAGCTGACTCACTGATGCTCCTCACGTCAACTGGGCTGGAGAAGTGTGATCAGGAGAAGGACACGTGATCAGGACAGAGGGAAACGTACTGTCACAAGACCACAGGACAGTGCAGCCGGAGGGCAGATACAAAATACAAGGGACTTCTCCAATCTCATGGGAACCATGATGCAAAAACAACAAAGGACAAGGTGAGACGAGAAACACTCGAGAATATCCAAGAATATATCCAAGAAACACCCATGAATGCATCCAGGAAACTGCGAGTGACAAAAGATACATCGGTTTTGGAGTCATTTGGTGGACGAATGGTGGACACGTGACTCCAGCAGATCCCAGTGATGATCGGGTCAGTCTCAGTTCAGAACAGAACAATCCTAGGAACCGTTCAAATACTGCGGCCACTCTCTCAAAGTCTCTGGCAGAAGACTGCAATGTGAAGAAAAAGATACGATCTCCCACTTGAAGGGTGAGACGTGAATTTATTTATTTATAGACAGACAGGGTGGGGGTGCCTGCTAGAATGCAGGGCAGGTGGGTTCTGGTGCAAGTGTCTCAGCCCTTAAGGGAAGCGAATGTGTGTCTGTGGGATCAGAGGCCAGCCAGGCTCAGTGTGTGCATGGTTGTGTGTCCTAGACGTTTACTGAGCAGGCCCCACAATGGGGGGGGGCTGATGGTGCAGAGAAACGCTCCCACTGGAGTCCGAGACCCTGATGACCTGCATCGCTTCCTCAATTCATTTGAGTGGAGATAGCCCGAAGGAATGCCAATGTTCTCCACCGAGGAGGAGGCAGGATTGCCTGTATTTGTGTGTTTTAATTTACTTATTTTAATAACTTTCTTTCTTATTTTCCATTGGCCTGGAGTAATACACAAGGTTCCTACACATTTTCCATATAAAAATACCACTTTACCAGACGCAAATGTCTAGACTTCCCGGTAGATTTTTCAGATACATACATATTTGTACACATTTGTGTACAAATAGCTAGATGTTTATAAATATAACTGTTAACATGCATGTTGCATCCTGACTATGTATACTATTTGTCACTCATTTCTTATAAATAACTGAAAATTACTGAGAGAGAAAAAAAAACCGAAAAAGCCTCATTTATTCACTGTATCCGTGGAAACAATGAAGGATGCAGCTCTACGGTTACGCAGATATTTATTTTTGTGATAACTACATCACTGCAGTAATTCACAGAAGTTCAAACAAGCTTAACATTTGGCTATTTGTGACGCTATCTAGATATGCAACTCAAGAGATATTGCTGCAGTTTCTTTATTGTGGTGGATGTGGTGGTTTTCCAGTCGCTGACGTACAGGTATAGATCTCTGTCCATGTAGGAGTGTATGTTGAGTCACCATATGTCTTCACCTGCTGATGACGACATCAAGCTTGCTCGAGCGTGTACTCTGACACACTGGTGAACATTTTGGCTGCACTGGCTGGCTACTTAATATACTGAATGTCAGATTTTAGAAAACAGAGTAGAGGCAAAGAGAAACGGACATATGCATACCGCCATAGTCATACTGCATAGAAACACTGACTACAACATACCAGTAATGCCTCTTAAATTTTAACATTCTGAGATACAGGGAACAGGTCTGAGAGAAAGCGTGAGCAAGAGAGTTTGAAAGAGAGTGTGTGTGTGTGTGTGTGGTGTAGTGTGCCTAGAATCTCCAAAAGGATTTAGGGTAAAACAGGCATGGGATTCGCAGTACTGATGTTCTGGTAGTTTGCAATTCCAACCACCTGTGCTGAGCAATATCAGGAAGCTCAGAAGATATTTAAAATAACACGCCACCTTTTCGTATGAGCTCGGAGAGGAGCACTCCTGAATTAGTGCAACAGTATGACAGCAATCATCAAATTAGCTCTGTTCTTACAACGCAACCACCATGTAAAAATAAGACAGCACCTGCAGATTACCCACACAAGTCGGATACCGAAGGAACGTGCAAGCCATTAAACCGAGCACAGCACCTCAAAGGGGTTTGATCTCGCCACGTCGTGTCCTCCGTCCACCGTGTCACGAGCAAACGGCACGAGGCCTCCAGATGAAATCCTGTGCGGTCCCTAGCTCTATACGGGTGTCTGAACAACGGGGGGGGGGAGACACACAAACGGGGGCACAATCGAAGAAAGCAGCGGCCAAGTTGAACGAATCTCTTCTTGCAGGAATTAATTATTCAGAATTGCAAATTCAAATAATAATCAGGATCCCAATCAAAGAGAATGAAGGACATAAAAGAAAATTCAGAGAGAAAAAAATTAAGAAGCAACACACCCTTAAATCTGCACTCACGATTCAGGACGAACAGCATCCTGATCTAAGTGGCACACACTCGCATGCTCACAAACACAAACGAACATACAGACGTCTCTGCCTGTGAGTGCACTGCGCGCACACACACCAAAAACCACTTCACCAGCGTTTCAGCAATGTCCACCAGTTCTTCTCTACTCGAGACTGGAGCTTTCATATCTGCACATGAGCCGAAGCCTGGGGC
>NC_135221.1:6080207-6210207 GCF_052324685.1 Brachyhypopomus gauderio | reverse complement strand
TGCGTTATCGAGATGGCAGTCGAGGTATTCGGCCCCCTCTCCCTCATAAACCACACCCCCCCCCCCCCACCTACTCGCTGCTGCCATCTTATCCAGAACCGCACTTTCAGACAGCAGGCTCTGCTTTTACCAGCGGGAAACCCCCAACGGCTACCGAGGTTTGGGTTAAACGCGCAAAGGCAGAGGCGGAGCTGAAGGAAGACGATCCTCCAAACCAGGAAGACCGTGGCTGTTTCAGCGGTGTGTGTGTGTTTCCCTCAGACTCTCTGTGTTCCTCTCTAAGAGCAGAGAGTCCTTGTGGAGGTGGGGGCGGGGCGTGGCAGTGGGCGGGGTCTTTGTAGGCACCGTGGAAGTCGGGCCGCGGTTCAGGGTTGTTCAGGTTCATTCAGCATTGGCCTCCATCTTTTTTCACACCTTCAGCGATGGTAGATGATTGCGGCTGAAGAAAACATGCCACCGCTGAATTTGCATAATAATCAAACCCGGTTTATGAGGGAACGAGGCAGTGCTGGAGCGACATCATTATTAACGAGGACAACAACCCCACTAATTGATCGGGTGGCAAATAACCCTGAATAATTAAATGCCACATCGGAATTCCCCGAAGCGGTGCTCTCTTGAACACACGGCGACGCGTTCAGAATGGATAGAAAAGGCCGTCTCGTCCGCAGCTAAACGGAACTGAAGGCAACGAAATCAAAGGACAGTACGGGGTCTCCAGTGACCATGTTCAACCATGTTCAACCAGGGCCATGAAAGAACACGGCTACGGCTAACATCGCTTCACTGTGAAGCTCTAATTAAAGGAACTGTGTTCCGAAGCTGGCTGGCACCTTCCAGCTCCAATGCCGTTCTCAGGTTCTGATTTACCCAAACAAGGCCCTGTGCGTGAGGTAACATGTAGACGGCCCCGTCCCCTTGCCGATCGGTGTCATCGGGAACTTCGGACGGGTTTGGGCCGGATTTGGGCCAACTCAGCAATGTTCCCACTAGCTGTGGAGCAGCCGTGGCCCGAAGGCAAGAGGGACAATGGAGACGCAAGAGACACACAGAACCAACGCAGGCTGCATGTGGTTTATATCGGCTCTAATCCCACTTCAATTCAGGTTTTATTTAGACTCTGTGCTCGGCACACACTGTCTGTTTTTTCCACTCCCCTCTCTCTCTCTCTCTCTCTCTCTCTCACACACACACACACACACACACACACACACACACACACACACACACACACACACACACACACACACACCCACACACACACACCTTTATCTCCTCATCATCCCAGTTGGACTTACTTTTTACTGTCAGCACTTTTGTGTTTGCTGCAGTGTGTGTGTAGGTGTGAGTAACAGACATATGGCTAGAAGGGGGTGTGTGTGTGTGTGTGTGTGTGTGTGTGTGTGTGTGTGTGTGCCCGCGAGCATTCGCACGCAAGCGCCAACACAAAAGAGAAAGATAAAGAGGTCAGTCTCGTCATTGATGCAGTAATTAGAAGAGCCGGCCTGTCCCCATGTCATTAACTCTGTGAACAGACTTGTTTTTAATCTAGTTTAAAAAACTCCTCATTTGTGCGCTGGATATGGAAAAGGGTGAAAAAACTCTTTCCACTGTGCCCCGCCCATCGGATGTAGCCCCTCCCTTCACGAGGAGGATGGCCTATTCTTGAGGAACAGCACCATTTGTTAATAAGACCTTACTTCACCCAGGCAGCAGTACCAAGTTTCAGGAAAGCTTAGGCCTTTGAAGGATGGAGCGTGGAGAAAGGTTGGAGCAATATGGTCTGTGGAGCAATTTCAGTGCAGCTATTTATGCCTCGCGGAGCAAAAGGTGAACCAATTAGCAGACGACCTCTTGACCCCAGAGCACCCTCTTTCCCATTACGCTCACTTGGGTGGAGCAATGGCACAAGATGGAGCTGTTCGAAAAAGGGACACTGGGGGAGGTTCAGACGGATCGCTCTCCTGGGCCGAGTGGCTCGGCTGAAGGAGGTCGAGTTTATCGGGCTTTCGGGGCAGGTCAGGATGCGGTGCTGGGCGGTGCTAGCTTGTCGTGTGCAGCGGTTCCATCCTGGAGTGTTGAACTCGTGCCTGGACGTTGGATCCTGGACGTTGGATGATCAGACCTCGGAGACCGCACCGCCACCCCGGGCGGGAGCACTCACCTTGGGTCGTGACCCTTCGCTGGCGCGCCGGCCCGCCACGGGCCACCAGGTGGCAGAGCAGCGCGGTGGTGAGGAGGAGCGTGGCGAAGGCCAGCGGCCACGGGCAGGGAGCAGAAGTAGCAGGAGGCCTCGGTGGAGGTGCACACCAGCACGTGGGCGGAGCAGGCCAGCAGGCCCAGCAGGCAGAAGGGCAGGGAGAGGCAGGCGGGCACCAGGGACACGCCCACGCTGGCCGTCCCGCCAGCGCCTCGGGCACGGCCAGCAGCAGCAGGGCCAGAACCTGTGGTAAACACACGGGGGGGAGGGCGGGGCACCGTCAGACTGACACACTCGGATCGAGACCGATGCGAAAGAAGAAGAGAGATATTCAGACATGCAATCAGCACAGTACAAATGAAGCATTGGTATCAGTTAATAACACTGGTGAACCGGCTCACGCCCCTTTCGGTACCATTTCAGTACCCTTTCGGGAACCTTTCGGTACAATTTCGGTATCCTTTCGAACCTTCCCGCCACATTCTCACCTCTGCGGCAGTCAGCGAGCGCCTTGTGAACGTTGAGCAGGTGCCCACGCCATGCCTAAACTGTAAACATGCTACGCTGAAAGGCACATTCCCGCACAAAGGAACAGAGCAAAGCAACGTGGGATTGAAACCAGCCAACTGTGGAGCAGAGTCGTCCTCCATCTTGTTTTCAAGCCACCGAACGCATAATGGCAGAGATGGAGCTGCCAAATGAACTCTGACCTTGTGAGTCCCATCTGTGGAGCATCGGGCACCAGGGGGGCAGGCTGTGCCCATCACGCACGCTCGCACGCTTGCACGCTCACACGCACGCATGCACGCACCTTACCCTGCCTTCGCTCCTTCGTTGACGTTTCCCCTTCCGTGGCTTGGGGACAGCGTTTTAACGAGCTGCCTCAAAGACCCGTGTGTTGTGTGTGTGTGTGTGTGTGTGTGCTAAACCCGCCCCTCCAAAAATAAACACCACCACCTCCTGCCCACCACATGCACAAGTTTGCCAAGGTTGGGCTGAAAGAAATGACATCGTTATTAACATAAAACGACAAAGATGGCTTTAGGACATGCGATGCCCAGAGGGTTTTTAGCGCCTTCATGTGCTGTGAATTTTTTTGGGGGGGAGGGGCTTAAATAGGATTGTAAGGTTTCAACGCGTTTTTGTTCCCAAAACGATCACAAGAGAAACAACCACCCACCAGACTAATGGCGGTTCCGGTCTCGCGGTCTGCAAACCAGGGGTGAACCGAGCTGGAACGCCCCGGCGGCTGTGGGAGTTTGGTGTTCCACGCCGTGATTTTATGCGTCATTTCCTCGTACTTTTCCCCCTCCGTCAAATGACCCATTTAAATAATGAAAACGAGACTGAGAGAGAGAAAAAAAATCTAAAAATAAAAAGCAAGCCATCAAACGGCTTTTTGTTGTTGCTGTTCTATCGGTCGGGTAAGCAGGAACGTGAGAGCTTTGCCGGTGCGTGCAACGGAGGCCACGTGGGACGCAGACCACGTCGGCCGACTCTCGCGACGCACGATCTTCCTTTGAGTCAGAGCGAAAGTGGAGTTCTCTCAGAAGTCTAACCTCAGGAGGAAGGCACCGTGGCAACGGAGGACGAAGACACCTGCGATGAACGAGTGTGGTGGCAGACCAGAAATAAAAAAACCCCCAAAAAACAGAAAGAGCTCCGCTGGGTAAATGTGCTGACTTCCAGAACATTCCACAGTTCATTTAACACGATAATTAAACAACGGCAAAACCGAACACAGCTACAGGGGGTGTCACCTCCACGCCACCCTCAGGCAAAACACCTTAATAGACCAATGACTGTGAGGAAAAGCAGTAACAGTGCAAACTATGTTCTTAATTGCAAATTACAGTACTTCTTAACTGCTAAAATTTAGTGATTACTTAACTAGTTAATTTAGTGATTATGTGCATGTCGTAAGATTTTGATCATGGGAATCTGGAACTTTTCACAAATTAGTTTAACATAACAGTCCTAATTTACAATCGTTTACCATAATTATTGTGCATTACAGTAATAATTAAGATGTTAATTGTCCAGCTGGTGGAATACAGGGTCTGAGTGCGTGTGACGATCCTGAGAGAGAGCTCCTATTTCAGACAGCCACCTACGGAAAAAACAAACCCTTCTGCAATCCCATGAAAGTGCAATCAATTATTAAAAGCTTGCAGTCTACAGTGAGTCAATAAAAGTCAAAGGATCCTGGGGCCACGGGGTCCTGTGCTCGGCCCGTAATACCACGGCTCCTCATGAAGCGATCAGCAGGACTCACGCCAAACGTCCCCGCAAAGTGACCGGAGAAGGAACCATGCTGTTACAGTCATAATTAGCGATGATTCAAATGAATTAGCAGTGATTCGTGGCCAGTGTTATCACTGGTCTAATTCTGTGGTTAGCTCTCAACTTTGAGATGGTGGAAAAAGTGCATCAGTCAGCCAGCAGGTGGCAAGGAGCCATTTGTAGCCAAGCGGCCATCCAGATGAATCTGGCAGGTGCTTCAGAGGTCATGAGAGAAGAGGGTCAGACTAAAGAGTAATGGAGCACTTAACGACTTGGCTGAAGATTGACTGTGGGTGGTGGGTTGGTTCGGAGGTGGGGTGTAGGGGTGGGGGCCCTTCAGTCTTCAGCTCTCCTTGATACCGCACCAAGCTTACGCCACGTTTCACGCATTACCCATGGACGGCCGCACGGCTCTGATCAGCGAATCTCTGACTGCGGCTGTCATTTTGTCCGATACACCAACGAACGGGGGGGGGGGGGGGGGGGGGGGGCAGGAAGCGTGTTGCGTATTTGGAGGAGAAGCACAGATCCATCTGCTGAAACCTCCCTGTCTGTCAATCATGGATGAACGTGTGACGAGGAAGTGGACAAAACTTTAGAGCAGGTGTGTGTGTGTGTGTGTGTGAGTGAGAGAGAGAGAGAGAGAGAGAGAGAGAGAGAGGAGAGAGAGAGAGAGAGAGAGAGAGGAGAGAGAGAGAGAGAGAGAGAGAGAGGAGAGAGAGGGAGGGAGGGGAGGGAGGGAGGGAGGGAGGGAGGGAGGGAGGGAGGAGAGCGAGAGAGAGAGAGAGAGAGAAGAGAGAGAGAGAGGGAGGGAGGGAGGGAGGGAGGGAGGGAGAGAGAGAGAGAGAGAGAGAGAGAGAGAGAGAGGGAGGGGAGGGGAGGGAGGGAGAGAGAGAGAGAGGAGAGAGAGAGAGAGAGAGAGAGAGAGAGGAGAGAGAGAGAGAGAGAGAGAGAGAGAGAGAGAGAGAGAGAGAGAGAGAGAGAGAGTTTGTTTGTGGATGTGTGTGTGGATGTTTGTGTCTGGTACCTCTAGGATGAGAGCCATGCCCACGATCATGGAGTACATGTCGTATCGTCCCAGCTGCTTGCTAAGAGCCACGCTCATGGCCTGCAGAGCCTCCAGGTACTGCATCAACACCTTCCGGCCCACGTTGCTCAGAACCTCGGAGGCGTTTGCCTTCCAGATAGAGCTTCATCCAGCTCCCATGAGCCTTCTCCGCCACTCGGAACAGCTCGTAACCGTCCTCTGTGTTAGAGAAATAAACGAAAGACAAGAGACACGCAGGTGAAGATTAATGACAGTCAAACGTGTAGTCTGGCTGTGGATACAGTCACGTTTGGGGGCCGAGAGCTGATGAGCGATCTTGGTATGGCACTCCCCCGAATCCCAGCATGCACGGCGGCTTCGTAAAGCATATGCACAGCTCGCAGCAGGCCATTAGGACGTTTCTGAGAAGATCATGGACTAGATCTATGGTTGGGGCTTCTGAATACAATGGGAGCTCTTGTACACACACACACACACACACACACACACACACACACACACACACACACACACACACACACACACACACACACACACACACACACACACACACTCACACACACACACACACACACACACACTCACAAATGTATTCCCCTCTCATTCTCTGCCTTGCAATGCTCCTCCCATTACATCTTTTCACTCCGTCTTTTGCCATCTCTCCCTCTCTTGCACACACACACACACACACACACACACACACACACACACACACACACACACACACACACACACACACACACACACACACACACAGCCAGGCAGACACATACATTCTCTGCTCATTCTCTGGGCTGTGTAATATCCCCACGTCGCTGTTCTGAATTTCATATTTTCGCCCGGATTCTTCCAAGCCCTCCTGCTCCTCTATCTCCTCCGTCTCCTCGGTGTGCTGCTCCGTGTGAATAATAAGGGCATTACGGTGATGAATGGCGGCCCCCATTATGTTGGCCGAGGGCGGAACGCGCCCACACGAGGGCGGACGCAACAGCCCCCGGTCTGCGGCATGAATCACGCAGGCGCCACTCGGCCTGGCCCGACACCTGCGGCCCAGGGAGGGAGCCGGCCTTGAGACCACGCCGCGGACGCCAGCCCCGAGAGGCCATGCTAACTGCACGGCTGCCAATCACACGGCGGGGCCAAGGACCAGTTTCCACCACGAACCAATCGCCTGCTTGGAAAACTTCGGTGATATCCTTCAAAGATATTCAAGAGTTTGGCAGATCTGGCAAGATATCCTCACGTTTACCGTTGGGATATGAAGAATTATATTAGATTTCGAACATGAATGACTCTTCACAAACACCTAAAGGGCTTCTTAACTTCCAGTTGATGGCTGTTTGGATTGGTTGGTTCATCTGTTGAGGTTTGACAACCCACCATCCCCCACCACCACCACCACCCCCTCTTGGTGAAATTTGAATAAATTCTGCAGCTCCAAATTCATGCCCAAAGTCCATCTTGGGAGTTTATCTTTCTTGGCTGAAAAACAGAGTAGAGCCTCACAACAAAAAGCACGGGTTCCAACATGGCCGACAGGACAGGCAGTGCCATGTTAAAGCATGGCAGAAGGTGACAGGTGTGGTCAGATGGTACCTGGCGTGGGCGTGGGTGAGCCCCAATCTAACGCCCTGCCCCTACACCTGGAGCAGGTGCAGGCTCCATCTCGCGCTCCACCCACCTGTGGTCACCCACTCCGCCTGAGAATGGGGTCTGCCAGGGGCTGGGATTACCGGGATCAGCCTGGGTGAATCGAGGGCTAATCCACACAGTCCTTCCCAGAGTGGAGATTAGGGAGAGGATGGAGACTAGACAGCCAGACTGGGATCAAACGGCAATGAAGAATAAGCACAGGTAATGAGGAACTGGTGGACATGAGCATTATAAAAGGAATTTGATAGGATAATTATATTACTACTACTAATAATAATAATAATTGGAAAAAGAAAGGAATTCGACAAAGCTAAATAATCATGCTAAGTAGTATGTATAACCAGGTCTGTATACATGTATAGGCCATGTAGGACATGTATACATGTCTTCTGTAAAATAGTGACAGATGGATCTATTCACTAATTACATCAATAATAACAATTATATTGAAATTGCCAGAGTCCTAGCTTTGATATGTAAAACCCCTGGAAGAATCTTCCCTCACAATAGCAGAGTCATCCACTGAGAAAAATCCACTGAGTGTTGATAATGAAATTTTAATTTCTTGCATTGATCACTGTGCAGACTATAATGAATGGATTACACAGAAGCCCTTTCTAGAGGGACCTAATGGAATCATTACTGCCCAGCAGCTAGCTAGCTGACTAGCGCTCTCGCTCTCTCTCGCTCTCTCCCTCCCCTCCCCTCCCTCTCTCCCTCTCTCCCTCTCTCCCTCGGATTACTGCTAATTATTTCTTCCTCCGAGGAGCTATCCTGGATGAATATTTACTGCTTTACCTGAAGCTTGGTGACGGAGGCTCACACAATGATACAGGGGAAAGCTTACAGGTACCAATTAAAACCAGAGTGCTCAATCACACATCCAGCTATTTCCTAGTGATCCACATTTCTATCTTACGTTTTCTCTCTCTCTCTCACACACACACACACACACACACACCACACACACACACACACACACACACACACACACACACACACACACACACACACCCTCTCTTACTCTTTGCTATGCCCTCGAATCCCTCAGGAGCATGAATATTTTGCACTATTGCCCTCACAATGGGAGTGTCATGCCCAGAGCAAAACCAGTACGGTTTTCAGCTGGGCTTTCCCTGACCCGTCCAGATGACCCAACGCCGGTGCTGAAGCTCAGGGACCATGTGGGGACCATGAGCCCGGTCAGTCCCAGGAAACGAGTGTAAGAATGACGTGGCATCATTGGCAGGGTTCGCTGTAGTCTGTAGCTGCCTTTCCCTGGCAGCATATAAACTGAATGGTTCTTTTCTTTCGTGTTTAGTAAGGACTTAAAGGCATTCATTAGTGTTCCAAAGTGGCGTCTTTACCAAGTAGCCGTATGATCCTGGCAGTCCAAAAACTTTCTAACAAGCCTGGAAGCGCATTTTGAATAATGCATTAATTAAGAGAGAGAGAGAGAGAGAGAGAGAGAGAGAGAGAGGAGAGAGAGAGGAGAGAGATGAGAGAGAGAGGAGAGGGAGAGAGAGAGAATGGAGTATGAAGTGTGTATAAACAGTAGTATGTATGTGTATGCATGCACGAAACTACGTGAAAGTGTATTAGTGTGTATGAGTAATGGCACAGTCTAATTCGGGTGTGACAGATTAATGAAGACGTGAGTGAGGATTTAGTTTTATTCATTTCTTTAATAATGGCCTTTCAGTAAAACTGCTGAGCGGGGGGGGGGGGGGGGGGGGGGGGGCAATTCAGCAGTGAAATCACACAAACACGCATGCACACACACGCACGCATACACTGCACAAGACTTGCCTATTTAAAGTGACATATCTTTTACTCTGCTCGTATGTAGTCTAAGGTACAGCAAGACAGAGGACCTTCCAATAGATCTCACGTCCACTTAATCATGACGTGTTACCACAGCAATAATATTTGCGTCTCAGTGCCGGAGTCCTCCAGCAAAACACTTTCACGCGCTCCTTAACTGCGGCAATCGATCGACGCCGGATCGAGCTCGAGTTGTTAAGCCCTCACTCTGCCATGAGGCCGTTAGTGTGCGGTAACGAGCCCTAATTGCACGATCACGACAGACCCCTGATTCGGCTGACCTCAACGGAATGAGAAGTAGGTGGGGGTGGGTGGGGGGGGTGGCGGCTTGAGCACAGCCCGCCCCGCTTTTCAGCATCCGACGCCGCAGCCCGACGAGCAAGAAAAGGCTCCAATTGGTGTTCTCGCAAAGGGGACCCAAGACTTCCCCTGTGCTCTCATACACTAGTGGGGAAAAGGGAATCTGAAGGCCCCGTTTCAGTGTTTAGAAACAGTATGAAAAAGAATGTTTAGACCAAAATGATAAGGGGTGACCTTTAAGGCTTGTTGCTTAATGCTTTGAGGTTTCCAGCTATGTACTTTCTGGGATGAGTTGGATTGCAGTTAAAGGGCCCCATTGGTTGAAATTCCTTGTCCATGCAAACAAAACGTTGACATGCCCTCTAGCAGACGTGCACACACTCCAGAGCGGCGTGAAAAGTCTGTATGCAAGCAGATAGGGTTTTTACGTCATTCGGAGCTTCAACAGATTTGCTTCTTCTTAACTCCCCGTTAGAGCAGGCAACGTCTCACACACACACACACACACACACACACACACACACACACACACACACACACACACACACACACACACACACACACACACACACACACACACACACACACACACACACACACACACACACACACCAAAGAACAGATTGATCACTCACAGAGGGGATTACACAATCTGTCAAGTTCACACACAGCAGTGAAGAGGCTATATATATGGTAACTAACACACACGCTCGCATGCATGCTCGCGCACACACACCGTTTTGTTCCATTTACATCCACGTTACTGCCGTACAAAAGCAGCGTTTGCCATTTGTGCCTCTCCATTTATGCATAGCGGATGTAACATACGGGGCACCTTCTCACAGCACACAATTCACAGCCACAGCAGAACACAGTGCTGAAAAACAACCCGCTCCTCCGGCTCATTCTGTCAGGAAACACACACACACACACCACACACACACACACACACACACACACACACACGGGCTGGGATCTGGAGACCCATCAGTCTCCCCATATGGTCAGTAAAACAGCTCTGTCATGTCTTACAGCTTTAGGGATCATCCCCCAGACCTGGTTTGTACAATTACGTAATAGAAAGAGCCCATGCAGGAGGGGAACACAAACTGAATAATAATGCTTTCTTTCATAGAGAAGAAATAATAAATTATACAGCAATATCTGGCTGTGCCTCTAAACGCATTAATCCTTTAATGCCATCTAATATACAGCCTGCAGCCATGAACTACCAGAAGGGTTGCTTGTGTCAATGGGATTTGAGCGCCATCGCTTTCCACCAAATACAATTAAAGTCCTTAATTGCAATTTAGTCCTAAGTGATGCACAGTCATTACGTGCTGATTAGGACTAGTGCTTAGCTGAGACCCATACTGAGCAGGCCTGGTTCAGAAAGCCCAGCTGGTACCACTTGTTCAGTGTACATTTAATTTAATATATACTTCATTTTCCACTCAATGGCACTTCACTATGAATACCTACAGGTCCACTTGCAGACTGAAGCACGCGTGTATCTTAGAGCGCATAACCATCCTCTGTCTTGGTCCACACGAGGAAGCACAAACACAAGATCACAGAGACCAAATACAACGGTGTGTGCTCGTGTTCTCTGACTGGAATTTACCGTCTGCTTTATGAGGTTGGCTCAGAGTTGAATGTAACTTTGCGAGGCTGTTAAAGTAGGAGGACGTAAAGTGCTAATTAGGGACAGGGGTGGTTTCAAGTTAGCTAAGGTGTGAATTGTAGGGGTGGGACTAGCAGTCCCAAAACTATGCGCTAATGCACCGACAAGTGGTCACCTACACACGTGCACGTCTGTTGTGATTAAGTGGATATCCTTCCAGGTTTCCCTCCGATCAACATGGAGACTGGATTATCTCGGCGAAGTTTCAAATCTTCTTAACTTCTTGTTTCTGTACGATTTACTTCCTGTGCACCTACAGATCGTGAAGATATTGCCACTACAGAAGCTGCGATTCCAATAACCGTATCTACCCCTCACGGTCGTTACGATCTCAGACCGTGGTGGTGGGTGGCCTTTGGAACTGCCAATGTTCGGCCCAAAAGGCAGACTTCATTTCAGCCTTTGGAACTGCCAATGTTCGGCCCAAAAGGCAGACTTCATTTCAGCCTTTGGAACTGCCAATGTTCGGCCCAAAAGGCAGACTTCATTTCAGCCTTAGCCCGAATCACCCCGGACGACTGAGCCACTCCACCTGCTCCGGCTTCTGCTGCCTTCTTCCATTCACCCCAGCAGAGTGACAGATTCCTCCCCATTAAGATTCACACTATTCCTAAATCCTTTTTGCCCTTTAGACAACTGCACACATGAGCTGGATGTTGTTATAAGCATCTTCCCCGTCAACAGGACTGCCCTCATTCTCCACCGTGACTTGTCATCTCGCCTTCTTCCACTCCTCACTTCTTTGGACTTCATCCACAACCTGTCTCCTCCAACGCACAGAGCAGGCAACACATCCAACCTGATCTTCTGCAGGCCTCCCCCCCCAACACTGGAGATCAGTGTAAACCCTCACTTCACCTCTCTCATCACCAGGTTTTATCCTTCACTTTCCCACACTCTTCTCTCCCTGTCCACATCACACCTACACATTTATTCTCCACTTGTCGCAAGCTTGACTTCATTTCTCCCTCCTCTTCAGTTTCAGCTCCAAGGATCCTTTTCCTCTCTCCATCTGGAATCTTCTTCAAACGCCTGCCACTCTTCACTTGGTTCTTCGGGGAACATTTAACGTCCTCCTCCAGACCATTAAGATCTTCCCCACCTGCTCCATGAATGACTTCTTACACCTTCTGTCTTTCTTAGTTTCCTCTGGTTGCTGCAAAGGAGGACAATGAGATCTAAATTCTGCTCCTTTGCAAGAGGCCATTGGAAGTTACATGTTCAAACGATGCATTCTACAAAGCCTGGAATCCTCAACATCTGATCCATGCAAACTCTTTTCCACTTTTCTTCCCTTCTCAATCCTCCCAACATTTCAAGAGAATTTTAATATTGAGATTGAACTTCATTGCCGTGGCTCAGTATAAGGAAAAGGCAATCAAATGTAGTCTTCACATGTCTCACCTTCGTTGGTGGATGGAGTCAGAGTGCAGGGGCCGATATTGTGCAGCGTCCCTGGAGTCGAGAGGGTTAAGGGCCTTGCTCAAGGGCCAATGGCAGAGCCAGGATTCGAACCCACAACCTCGCGATTGCCAGCCCAACATGACACCCACTACAATCTTTTTCGCTTCCTCCTTTGAGAAGGTGAACGGGATCAGTGTGTCCTTTCCTCACCTCTCCTTTCCTCCGTGCAGTCCTCATCCTCTGGTTCTAGTGCCCAAACATCACCTCCAGCATCTCCAACATCAACAACTACCAAACCAGCACGTCTTCCCTTTCCTTACTCTCAGATTATTGAGTGTGCTGTCTATAACCAATCGTCTTTTACTTGTCTAGAAACAGATCCATGACCTTCAATCTGATACATTCTAACAAAAATACATTGCTTATACATTGCTTGTAGTCACAAGTTCAATGCAGTTAGATCATCCAAACCATCATCAGTCCTGATTCTTTGAGACCTCTGCTGACTTTGACATGAGAAACCAATAGTTTCTGTCTGTGCTTCCCAACCTAGGACTCATTGGCACAGAATGGAAATGGGTAGGTCTTACCTAGAGAGACACTCTTACAGTGGGGAAAATAAGTATTTAGTCAGTCACCAATTGTGCAAGTTCTACCACTTAAAAAAATGAGAGAGGCCTGTAATTGACATCATAGGTAGACCTCAACTATGAGAGACAAAATGTGGAAAAAAATTGAGAAAATCATTTTGTCTGACTTTTAAAGAATTTATTTGCAAATAATGGTGGAAAATAAGTATTTGGTCAATAACAAAAGTTCATCTCAATACTTTGTTGTATATCCTCTGTTGGCAATGACAGAGGTCAAACGTTTTCTGTAAGTCTTCACAAGGTTGGCACACACTGTTGCTGGTATGTTGGCCCATTCCTCCATGCAGATCTCCTCATGTTTAATCTTCATTGCCCTTGCTGATGGAAGGAGGTTTGCACCCAAAATCTCACAATACATGGCCCCATTCATTCTTTCATGCACACGGACCAGTCGTCCTGGTCCCTTTGCAGAGAAACAGCCCCAAAGCATGATGTTGCCACCCCCATGCTTGACAGTTGGTATGGTGTTCTTTGGATGCAACTCAGCATTCACTGTCCTCCAAACACGACGAGTTGTGTTTTTACCAAATAGTTCTACTTTGGTTTCATCTGACCATATGACATTCTTCCAATACTCTTCTGGCTACATCCAAATGCTCTCTAGCAAACTTCAGACGTGCCTGGCTTAAGCAGGGGGACACGTCTGGCACTGCAAGATCTGAGTCCCTGGCGTCGTAGTGTGTTGCTGATGGTAGCCTTTGTAACGTTGGTCCCAGCTTTCTGCAGGTCATTCACTAGATCCCCCCTTGTGGTTCTGGGATTTTTCCTGACCGTTCTTGTGATCATTTTGACCCCACGGGCTGAGATCTTGCATGGAGCCCCAGATCGAGGGAGATTAGTAGTGGTCTTGTAGGTCTTCCATTTTCTGATTATTGCTCCCACAGTAGATTTCTTCACACCAAGCTGCTTGCCTATTGCAGATTCAGTCTTCCCAGCCTACAATTCGGTTTCTGGTGTCCTCCGACAGTTCTTTCGTCTTCACCATAGTGGAGTTTGGAGTGTGACTGTTTGAGGTTGTGGGCAGGTGTCTTTTATACTGTTAACGACTTCAAATAGGTGCCATTAATACAGGTAATGAGTGGAGGAAAGAGGAGCCTCTAAAAAAAGAAGTTACAGGTCTGTGACAGCCAGAAATCTTGCTTGTTTGTAGGTGACCAAATACCAGAGGTGGGGACTCGAGTCACATGACTTGGACTCGAGTCAGACTCGAGTCATTAATATTAAGACTTTTGACTTGACTTGAAAAAATATTCAGAGACTTAGACTTGACTTGGACTTTTACACCAATAACTTGGGACTTGAATTGGACTTGAACCTGTTTACTTGCAAAGACTTGATTTTTTTTTTACCCCAAATCTAAATTCTAAAACGCATATTAATATTTATAAAGTGCGCCCCATTAATTTCATTTCCGTCCTTCTGACGCAGACCGGCGTTACACCAGATTCTGTGACCGTCGAGTTTTGTGACCACAGGGGGCGCTATTTCACAGTTTCTGTTCAGAGGCACAAACGCTTTACGAATGCTACGTAAACTACGCTGATGCACTTTCTTTACTTGTTTTGTTGGTGTCCACGAGCCAAAATATGACAGATGTTTATATTTACATTTATCGTCTCTTAATTGCATAAATGTACTTAAACAAGATTTACCATCCCCTCACCATTGCAGCCAACAAAGAAATCATGAATGGGATGTACAGGTAAGCCTTTTTTACTGGGGTCACCAATTCTGACGGCAGCCATCAGAATATGTGACCCCACTGAATCTCCAGGTAACAATAGTACACCGTGACCCCACAATAACAGAAAACAATGAAAAAATAACCCTAACCTTTTATTAGTCTATATTTAAACATTTTATCCAAATGTTTAGAATAACCATTCGTAATGACAGCATCTTGCTTACGATGAAGCTTGCTATTTTCGTGTAAAATGATGTAACGAAACATTCTTGTTTAAGTACATTTATGTAATTAAGAGAAGATAAAATGTAAATGATCTGTCATCTTTTGGCTGGCGGACACAAACAAAACGAGTAAAGAAACGCATCAGCGTAGCATTCGTAAAGCGTTGGTGCCTGTAAAAAAAAAAAAGACTCAAAAGGACTTGAAATTCCAAGTTTCAGACTTGGGACTTGACTTGACGGTTGCCTGTCTTGACTCGAGACTTGACTTGAGTTGACTGTCTTTGCTTGAGACTTGACTCGGGACTTGAGGATAAAGACTTGGACTTACTTGAGACTTGCAAAACACTGACTTGGTCCCACCTCTGCCAAATACTTATTTTCCACCATTATTTGCAAATAAATTCTTTCACATTTTGTCTCTCATAGTTGAGGTCTACCTATGATGTCAATTACAGGCCTCTCTCATCTTTTTAAGTGGGCGAACTTGCACAATTGGTGACTGACTAAATACTTATTTTCCCCACTGTAGGAATTAACACGGAGGGCATCCAGACACTATCCACTCTCTCTCAACTGGTGTGTCACAAGGCTCACTCCTGGGTCCTTTTCTCTTTTCTCTCTACACATGCTTCCTTGGTGATGAAATCTCTTGGCATGAAATTTCCTCCTCTTTCCATGTCGATACCCAACTACATGCTTTCCACAGGCATGTCTGTAGCCAGATCTCTGCACGTTTGATCAACGTCTCATCACGTATAGCCGTCGACCACGTGAAAATGAATCCCAGCAAGGCCGAGTTCTTGCATATGCCTGGAGTAACTTATCCTTGCAGTTGACAGTTGGAATGGAGCTTGGAGAGCTGAATTACCGCTCGTGGACTGCCTGCAAAAATGATGAGTGCTGAAGTCAAACGAACACTTAGCTAATGATGGTATTTCAGCAGGCGTCCAGGCGCATGCTCGTGTCCTCCAGAGACAGCAGGAGATCCATCTCTCTGATGGACGGGCAGACGCCGAGCAGCAGTGCCTGCCTGTTCCCTGCCACGTCTCATCCCTGATCGGTGATACTGAAAAGTGTACATTTCTGCCTTAAACGTAAAAAAAAACAAGAAAAAGAAAAGAAAGAAAAAGTCGAGCAAATTCAAGCTCTATGTTTTTAAATGTAACATTACTGGTTTTCTCCTGGTAGGATGGATGTGTGGCATCGAGGCAGAGACAGAGCACAAAACATGTAGAAATATAGTGCTACCCATTAATCTACATATTAAAGTCACACAAACGCACATACATCCAGTCACATATATGCACACACTTATGCAGTCTCACGCACACACCTGTGCACACACACACACACGCACACACAGGTCCAGTGTGCCTGGATGATCACATCTCCCTGTACACAGTGGGTGATTGGCTGCTTGTGGCATCAGCTTTAAAAGCTCGGAGGCCCTGTGGTGTGAGGGGCGACGGACATCGGCTGTCTTCCATCAGAGCGCCACTGCCCTTAACCCCACGCAGCCCTGGAGGACTGCCCTCAGCCCAACACACCAACGGCGTTGGGCATGAATGTGAGCTGGGGGATCAGCACAAAGCAAAGGGGATAATCTCTCTCTCTCTCTCTCTCTCTCTCTCTCACACACACACACACACACACACACACACACACACACACACACTCCCACAGGAAAGGAGTGTGTAAACTACAGATAGGGGACTGTGGATTGCAACAGTGATGCTCCTGTTGTGAACGGATATGGTTGAGCTTCATAAGAGGGAAGGGTTCACACACACACACACACACACACACACACACACACACACACACAGACACAGACACAGACACAGACACAGACACAGACACACACACAATATTTGGAGCTCAAGAGCGTTAATTCCCAGTTTGTATGGATTTACGGTGCCCCAAAGCCCAGGCCCATGTCTCTCCGCCCGGAGACGTCACACGCAGCCCTGACTATCTCCAGGTTCCGGGAAACCTCAAGAGGAGAAAGACAACGGAAGTGTTGAAATCGAATTGGACTCAACATAAGTGTGACAGCCATGGATCAGCGCCCAGCACCCGGGGGCCCTGTGGCCTCCCCAGCACCCGGGGGCACTGTGGCCTCCCCAGCACCCGGGGGCTGAGAAGGGTTCGCTATTACAACCGAGCAGCACAAGAATCAAAAGACGCGAAACGCAGCCATTTAAACACCAACGTCCCCCGCGGCCAGGGAGGAGGAGGAGGAGGAGTAGTTGCCTGGCGACCCCTTCACCCTCTTGCTCCTCAGTCTAGGACAAACGTTTGCATCTTCACCCCGACTGGAGTGGAGTCACTCCGGATCCGTCCACACACTTTAAGCAACTGACCTAATATCTGGGATCCGGCGACCTGCTTAATGACCGAAGACATGAACACTAACCTGCAACACACCAGAGACATCGCTATCCGGGCGTAATGGCTGACGGCGATCCTGTAGCAGAGCATTACTTACTAAAATAAAAAGTTAAAATCACCAGGGCTCTGGTGTTTAGGGGCTTCTGACAGACGTGCCGTGGGTGGTTAAACAGCACAGCAGATGTGTGTTATTTATGTCCTTCTTTCTGTTTAGCACCAAGTTCACATGCCGCATGGTGTCAGCTGGCGCTCAGTACAGCACGAGGTATTTGATTGGTTGGAGAGGAAAAAGAAGAAAAAACAAAAGCCACACAGGTGTGGTGTAGAGAGGTGTTGGGGTGCGCTAGACACGTGGCAGCGGCGTGCGGGTGACCTCACCTCTGTGGTAGGCGGGGCTGCTGTCTCGGAGCAGGCCGCTCAGCTGGTGGCCGTTGAGGTGGAGGAGGCGGAGCTGGTCGCGGAGAGGGGCGTCGGCCACCACGGCCGGGAGGAGGCGGCCCACGCTGTTGCGCGGGACGGGCAGCGCCAGGACCAGGGCCAGCGTGGGCACCAGGTCCACCTGCTCGGCCGTGCCAGGCTGGAGTGCGCCCCCTGCAGGATGGTGGAGACAAGTGCATGAGCGATGCACAATCACACACAAAAGAGAGATGAAAGATATTCCTCATGCCTCTCTCCTGTAATAAACACTCATAAATAATAAAGACAAGTGCAATAGATAAAGAGATTTTAAAATAAAAAAAAAATGAGATTTGAAATCGCAGCTGTCAAGAGGAACCGATGGTAAAACAAATCTGACAAAGCCATTAAACTTTCAATTTTTCAATTACTCTTGGAATATTTCATACATAAATGCATCTCTGTGCATCTTAGCAGGTCACCTGAAATTGAAAACAACAGAAAGTAAAAAAAAAAAACAACGAAACAAAAGTCTAGCGCACGAGAGCGCCATTTTCTGAATGAGCACGGACGCCAAACGTGCGCGACATCTCCGAAATAGATTGGGCAAGAAAAGCAACAATTATCGCCTTCGGGCCGATGGCGAAGCAGCCAGACTCGTGCACACGCCCGTCAGGGAGCGCGAGGAACACTAATGAACCACACACACGTCGCATCAAGATGTCAGATGCTCACACTCGAAGGGCGTGAGCAAACTGTGTGTTGCGTGTGTGTGAGTGTTTAACTGGATGTGTGTGTGTTTAATCACACGAACCCATTTAGTAACACCTTACGTGCGTCAGCTTAGAGCATGCATGACTACAACGAGGAGCATGGTGTGTGTGTGTGTGTTTTACTGTGCATTTGTAATGCCAGACTCGATGCAAATGAAGGGGGTGTGTGTGTGTGAAATTAATGCCTGAAATTAGCAGGCGGGTGATTGGTGAATAAATTCTGCACCAGGAGAGACTCCATGCCTGCAAGCCACCACACAATCACTTTAACACAGGACGACCCGAGCACTCCAGCCTGAACAGCCAGGGACGGGGCGTCCTGGTCCGTTCCACGTCCCGTAATGTACAGGACGTCTGCTACTTCAGCTATACAGCTTGCTTCAGCAGACACTGCTCTGTTTCCTTGTTGGGTTTCATAGACTAGTGCATGTTCAGCACTTGCGAAACTTACAGAAGGCCCAGAGGTAGTGAAATGAATAATTCGTAGACAGGAAAACCAGTGTTGGGTTGTCTAGCCATACGAGTTTCTTGTATGTTATTTCCAGCTGCATAACGGGAATACATGCTGGTACTGGGGGGCGGAGCAGCCACGCCCTCAGATTGGCCGGGGGCGGGGCTATGAGGGGCTCACCGTTCTTGGGGAAGGCGGGACTGATGAGGATGAGGGGGGTGTTGATCTCCGGATCCGACGACCCGCCGTGGCTGCCCGTCTCGGACATGCCGTGGTCACCACACAGCACCAGTAGGCTGGGCAGCTCGTCCTCGGACTCCTGCAGGAGACAGAGGGGGAGAGAGGGAGTCAGAGTGGTCCACCTAGATATGAAGGAGGGAGAGAGAGAGAGAGAGAGAGAGAGAGAGAGAGAGAGAGAGAGAGAGAGAGAGAGAGAGAGAGAGAGAGAGAGAGAGAGAGAGAGGAAAAAGAAATGGAGGGTCTGAGTAACGGTAAGGCCGTCTCTCACCACGGCTTTCTCACTCCACGCCGTAGCGCCCCCTAGTGTCTACTTAACACCATGTGATCTGCGAACATCATGTGATCTGCGAACGCCATGTCGGTCCGGCACAGGTCCACAAACCGAGTCCCTGCTACACCGGAACCGCAGCCAACAGCTCCCTCTCCCAGAGTCACCCGGTCATCATTCGGCCCGGCCCGACGGTGATAACGCGATGGCCAACAGACTCTGCTCCGCGCCTTACTGGACAGCGCCGTCGGGGGAGGTGATCCCTAGCAGAGGTCAACCCTTTTAGTGCAGGCTGTGTGCCGTGAGCGACGGCCGAGGTTCACCATCGCCCGCTAAAGCGTCCGCCCCGGTGTCCTGCCGGACCCGTGCCATGAGGAACGCATGGTGGGAGGCCATTAGGAGCTGTTAGGAGCAGAGATGGATGACCGCTGGGTGGAAGTTGGGCGAGCGGGCGTAGGGTTGTGTGTGTGTGTGTGTGTGTGTGTGTGTGTGTGTGTGTGTGTGTGTGTGTGTGTGTGTGTTGGGGGGATGTAAAATAGAGCAGGTCTGATGAAGGAAGCAGCCTCACAAAAGCTTTCAGGCAGATTTATAGCACAGGAGCCCAAGGCCGACTTGTTGTCGCCGCAGAAACACACAGCATATACATGCATAAATATATACATGAGCAACACGCGTGTTGTTGACAAACCTGGAGACCCTGAAGCAGACAGGACGTAGACGGGACAGCAACAGGCACTGAACCTCAAACACGGGCGGGGGGGATCTGTGAAGAAGCCTCAAACCACGCCCACTCCACACGCAGAGCCCCTCCCACACACACCGCGGCAGCGATGGAGACGTGGAAGACACAGGTCAGACTGTCCACAAAGGGTTGTCCACCAAGCACATGGACAAAGACCCATATTCTTCGGGACAGGGTTGTGGTTTACAGCATCTTCATCGTATTGCTGAGACTTTTGGAAAGATCGTGAGCTCCTACCTGCTGGGGTTTGTCCCCCCCCCAAGGGGCAGGGAGAGCACAGCAGATACGCTTCAATGAGTCACACTTGTAAAGAAAAGGGGGAGAAGAATTAGCCAGTGGTTAGCTGCAGTTCCACCCCGGCAAATCCCACCACGCCACTGTGAACACTCCAGTGTTTAGGACAAATAACATCTGAACGGCAGGACCCAGGAGCACGTGAACGTCCGCGGTGTGATGGTACAGAACCCACCCCCTTCCCGTCTACTCCGACATGTCCCAACTGTTCAACAATTAGCCCAAGGCGTGGAGCTGATGCCCGGCAGGTTAAACTAGCAGAAACGCAAGGGGTTATGGCCGTAGGAATGGCCACCGCAGTCTGCTGGAGATGCGTTGTCCAGGACGTAAAGAGGCCAGGCGTCTCGTGCTGCGTGTGCTGACTCTCCCAGCACAACTCTCCACAGGACTAAGAGCCAGATCTAGACTGACTATTCCCTTGAACAAGTTAGGTTTAAAAAGACAAAAAAAAAGCCTGTGGATCACACAGTGAGGATCAGTATCACACTGAAGTTTCCTCTCAGCCAGGAGGGGGGTGGGTGGGGGGGGACTTTGGAAGCCTTGCAGTGTTGTGGTCTTAACTAGATTTAGTAGATTTAGAGGACCACAGATTGAAGTGATGATATGGGGAGGAAGAGGGGGAAGAGAAAGAGAGAAGAGGGGGAAGAGAAAACCTGAGAAAGAGAGAGAGAGAGAGATAGGGAAAGGAATGAGAGGGGGAGACGAGACAAAAATGTGAGGGAGAGATATGGAGTAGAGAAATAGGAGCGATAGGAACAAAAACGAATTAGAGAGAGGGAGAGAGAGAGAGGGAGAGAGAGTGAAAGAGGGAGAGATAGAGAACAAAAAGGAGAATGAAATACATTTGTTGAGCTGACTTATACTGCCAAGTCTTTAGGCCCCGAGGAAGGACCCAGACTGTATGTTCTGCTGTGGTCAAACGTGGTAAAATATTGATGAAATACAAATATTTCACTCGGCGCTGTTAATGGTACAGCATGTTAGATTCCTGAGGCGGGAAACCATTTTTGACACAGGGTCCATACAGGGGCCAGGGCTTGAGAGGATCTGGATTAAACACCGTTTGTTTGTCTGAATCTGCACACCATGCAGAATGCTGCAAGCACTACATGGAAGAAGCATTTAAGCGTCTCAGATGGAAATGGAGTCGGTCGGAGCTGCAAGTGCGACGTCACCAGCTACGTCACCAGCTACGTCACCAGCTACGTTTCATGACGTTGACGAAGACGTTTTCTATAACTCTGTGGAAAAGCGCTTCTTAGGACCGAAGAGCAAATGTCTCAAACAGAGACCAAATATCCTGAGGAAAAAAAAGCTCCAGCATGTCATTCGCTGCATCAAGTAGGCCAGGTCAAGGGCCAGGTCAAAGGCCAGGTCAAAGGCCAGGTCAAAGGCCAGGTCAAAGGCCAGGTCAAAGGCCAGGTCAAAGGCCAGGCTTACTTGGATGTTCCACATTTTAAAAATGAAAGATATTTTCAAAGTTGTTTGAGCTACAAGAAGAGAAGGCAATTTAGAAGGTATTTTCTGAAAAAGACTTGAAATCCTGCAACTTGAAAGAGCAAAACATTAATAAATAAAATAATTCTACTTATAAAAGCAGCTCTTCTGTTTGAAATACATTTTTTTAAATGGTTCATAATCTGCCTTTATATGTTTCTTTGGCTTCATGAGACTACAGCACAGATACTCTGCACACTAGACAAAGGTGGAGGTGACGCCACAAAACCAAACGTAAGAGCAGAGTCATCAACGCCGGCTGCATTTGAGCTGATACGCATAAAAACAACACGCTAAAACCACCAAAAACAACCAGGAACCGTCTGCAGTGCCGGGAGAATGTGGTGTGGCCCGAAGGATCCCGACCAAAGCAGGTGTGCAGATGGAGGGAGGGCTGCAACAAAATAAACAAAAGCAAAAACCTCCCGCCCACAGCCGATCGATCCTACCCTACAGCCCTGTCATATGATCCAGCCTAAAATAGGGCACAGCGGCCAAGCCCTGGGGCACCAAACTGGTTCGGAGGGACAGGAGGGACAGGATAAACAAACAAACAAACAAACAAACAAACAAACAAACCCAGCCGAGTGACAGCAGCTCTGGCTAATTTGCTGACGTGAACTGGCACACATTCCCGTGAGCCCCTGCAGCTCTGGGTGTGCAGCCCCACGCGTGTCAGCAGACTCGAGCTGCACTCAACCGTAGAGGGAAGAAGTGAAGGACTGAGAGAGCCAGAGAACGGCCACATTTCCCTCTAGTTTCGGGCCGGTCCGACAGGTGTTGGTCGTGGCCGGGCTGGTATTCGAGGAGGATGATGTCTGCTACGGGGACGTGTGTCTCTTGTCTCTGCCCCAGGCTCTGAAGGGCGAGGGCATTTATCCGCATCACATGCCTGGTGTCAATCCAGCTCACGGCTGGGATCGTCCCCAGTAAGTTCTAATGGTTTCAGCAGGGTACAGGATGGGGACGTGGCTGGGAAGTATGTTTGTAGGGGCAGCTGTCCAAAAGGTCCACTGTGGCCCACGTCCTGAGGCTGAACGCAGTTTAATGCCTCTCCCAAGGACAAACACACACACACACACCTATACACAAGCAGGCATGCACACCCATGTGACTATGTGCAGGTCTGACTTGCAATGTGTGTAAAATATTTAGTCTTGTGACAAACAGCAAAGACACCCAGACACACACACAGTCCATGGTGACAAAGGATTGGTGCATGATGGTTTCGTGCTTTATTCTTACTGTAATGGGGTCCAGAGGGAGGGACTCATACGGGTTATTAAGAAGCAGCAGTTCAGAACCGCCAAGTCTCTGGTGTGATCCATTAGGTCTGATCCTGCTGAAAAGGCCTGTACTTCAGCGAGATAAAAAAGGCTTCGGATAATGTGTGTCTGCCTACATCCGTGCTTCAACATCTTCTACAGCAGTCTAACGGTTCTCCCTAGTAACAGGAATCCATATACGCTCGAAATCTACTGAGCAACGTTGGGAGGGATGGGGGAAAAGGAGAGATGGAGAGAGTGAGCGTGAGAGAAAGAGTGAGAGAGGGATACCGCGAACTCCAGGCTGCCTGCGATCAGCTCACAACCCAGCAACACGCAACAGGGGGGCTGAGGCTTCAGTTCCCGGACCAGGACGGGGACTCGATGCCCTTCCCCGGGAGCTCGCCCTCGAAGAGGAGGAAGAGGAGGAAGAAGACACGCTACTGGGGGAATTTTTTTTTAAGCATCAAAAAGCAGGCATCCCCGCCAATGACTCTGCCTTTGAAAGGCTATGAAAGCGGGCTCGTGGTTAAAAATGCATTAGAACAGAACAGCAGTTGTGATTCCATTAAATAAAACAGGAGCGGAAGCGTGGCGGCGAGCGCTTCAGATAAACGCATCAAAGCGCGAGATTACGGGGGGGTGACGGGAGACGGGAGGGGACACGGCGACGTCTGACGGAGACGCAGTACTGCTGCTCAGAGCGTCTGGAGCTCAACCAAAAGGGAAACGTGCATGCGGGATGGAGCTCGCAGGTCAATAGCGCCGCCCTGGCTGTGGGTGTGATACACGGAACAGAATCAAATCCACTGATAGATAAAAAAAAAGAGCTCAATACAGTCTCAGTTGGAAGACTCTTGGATATGACACAACAGCATAACAGATATGAAAGAGATTAAACTTTGCATTAAAAAGGAAAAAAATGCACACGCACACACACACACACACACACACACACACACACGCGCACGCGCACAAGCACAAGCACACGCACAAGCACACAATCAAAACAAAGATGATTTGCTCTGAGAAAGCATGGGCTCAAAAGGACAGTGGCCAAGCCACAAGTTGAAGAGAGATCGCGACAAAACACAGATAGGGGGCGGGGCTGTGGGCGGGGGCTGTGGGCCAGGGGCGGGTTTTGGCATTACCCAAGCACTGAGAGAGGTGGAGATTCTCTGCACAATGTCGTCCATTTCCAGGAGCTTCGGCCCGATGAGGGAGCTGTGAGGCCCGCTGATGTGGCCAATGTGGTCCAGTCCCAGGTAGTGCAGGATCAGCACGTCCCAGTCGGCCCGCCGAAGGACGCCGTCCAAGTGACGCGTCACGTTATTGTCCACCTGAGATGGCACAAGAACAGGACTCGATAATTACAATAATTCACCGAGTTTCTCGTCCTCTCATAACGCAACTGTCTGGTACTCGATTTTACTTATATGAAGGTGCAAATCAGCAGAAGTTTGTCTTAACGAGTCTTTAACGAACATGAAATTAGCGTTAAGACCGCTTTACGCCATCGTCTCCCGTGCTGAAACGCGTCTCACGTCTCCTACGAGCTCACCTCAGTGTAATCGGAGACGAAGAAGGACGTGGTGCCGTCGTACTCGGCGAAATGCCGGGGGAAGAGCCGCACCCACGTGTCGTCGCCGTAGAAGACGATCCTCTTGCCGGCTTCCTTGGCCTGCCAGATGAGGTTGTCCTCGACGAGGGCTGGAGAGTTGAGGTTCATCACTACGTCGATGAAGCCCGGGATGCTGCCTGTGGTCAGGGCCTGTAGATGCACACACAGTGGGGAGAAGTGACCATGGGCAGAGTTCTCAGAGCGTTATTCAACAAAGCTGTCATGGAAGTGGTCAACAATGCAAAACAGCGTTCTCCCTTACGTCAAACGCACGTTACGCTCTCAGCGTTCTCCCTCACGTCAATCGCACGTTACACTCTCACCGTTCTCCCTCACGTCAACCGCACGTTACACTCGCAGCGTTCTCCCTCACGTCAAACGCACGTTACACTCTCACCGTTCTCCCTCACGTCAACCACACGTTACACTTGCACCGTTCTCCCTCACGTCAACCGCACGTTACACTCGCAGCGTTCTCCCTCACGTCAATCGCACGTTACACTCTCACCGTTCTCCCTCACGTCAACCACACGTTACACTTGCACCGTTCTCCCTCACGTCAACCGCACGTTACACTCGCACCGTTCTCCCTCACGTCAAACGCACGTTACACTCGCAGCGTTCTCCCTCACGTCAATCGCACGTTACACTCTCACCGTTCTCCCTCACGTCAACCGCACGTTACACTTGCACCGTTCTCCCTCACGTCAACCGCGCGTTACACTCGCAGCGTTCTCCCTCACGTCAAACGCACATTACGCTCTCAGCGTTCTCCCTCACGTCAATCGCACGTTACACTCGCAGCGTTCTCCCTCACGTCAAACGCACATTACGCTCTCACCGTTCTCCCTCACGTCAACCGCACGTTACACTCGCAGCGTTCTCCCTCACGTCAAACGCACGTTACACTCGCAGCGTTCTCCCTCACGTCAATCGCACGTTACACTCTCACCGTTCTCCCTCACGTCAACCGCACGTTACACTTGCACCGTTCTCCCTCACGTCAACCGCACGTTACACTTGCAGCGTTCTCCCTCACGTCAATCGCACGTTACACTCTCAGCGTTCTCCCTCACGTCAACCGCACGTTACACTTGCACCGTTCTCCCTCACGTCAACCGCACGTTACACTTGCAGCGTTCTCCCTCACGTCAAACGCACGTTACACTCTCAGCGTTCTCCCTCACGTCAACTGCACGTTACACTCTCAGCGTTCTCCCTCACGTCAAGCGCACGTTTCCCTCTTCACCCTGGAGCAGCTCCGGCTGCTCCTGCCTACACGGTTCAGGAGGCAACAAACAACGGGGGCTACAGAGTAAATAAACAGCAAACAGTAAACAACAACAGGCCTGCGTGCGGGTCTTGGAGCACTCGAGTGCAGAATGTAATGAACGCTCAGGCGGAAAGGGTTGCACGCCCTCAGAAGAGCGGGACGCCCGCACACGCCCGCTAGCTCCTCACGCAGCTAATGAGTGCGTGAGTGTATACTCAATGAGTCACTCACACAACAGTGTGGTGAGGCCTGTCGCATCCTCCCAGGTGATTAAACGTCGAAGAAGCACAAGGGGACTGGTTATCGCTCCTGCTCATTACGTGCTTCACGCACGCACGCACGCACACACACACACACACCAAACCTGTGATCACGATTCACAGGCTAATCACGGTGTTTATTCTGACTCGGGGCATTCTCCCTTAACACCATCTTCTGAGGCAATTAACGTGGTGCAGAGAGACGCGTGGGGCGAGGGGGAGGGACGGGGGGACGGGGGGACAGGGTCTCCACACACCGCCTCGTCAAGCGGTCTCCTCACACGTTTGTCTCTGCCTCACGTGTGTTCCCATTCAAACAACTGCAGCCACCAGCCAAAGCTTCACAGCACCAAACGGAAACTTCCAGAATCCAGAATGACTCGGATTTCGGAAAGATGGGGCTTAAAATGTGAGTCAAAAGTTTATGCACAGGAATAATAAACTCTGCAAAAAGGAATAATAAACTGTTTCCAGGCGCCGTGGTTTTCTTTTTTTCAGCCCTTACTGTTTATTTTGCATGATTATTGATGTAATAGGACAAACACCAACACATTACATAATATACTAACATAATTAAGACCTCCACCAAACAATCCACAGACAAGGAGAAGACCACTTTAATGTGCAGGCTAAGGGCCTCTCACTTGATAACATGTGTTTTCATGGCTTTACCTTTTTATAATCTATAAAAGTAATGTTTTGTAGGAGAGGAAACAATCTGCTTCCTAATAAATACACACATCTAAAAAAACAGACTGTTTTCGTCTGAGGTTCTTCTAAAATGTGCTGCTTAGTAGAGGGAGAATGATGGTTGTATTCGTGCTAAAGGGTCTAGACAACTCCAGTCACAGTGACGGACCCACTAATTAATTACGCTGTACCAGAAAACCCTATGAGTGCACGTCTGTAATATTACCCTGAATACTACAACAATGACCCAAAACAAAGTGACTCTGTCGCATTGATATGCATGATTGTCATCTGAAATAGACCAATCATGAAAGACATCCAAGAAATATTAAGGAAATGAAGCAGCACCGATTAGAGGAAAATGCAAAACGCCCTCCTCCACCCACCTGCCACGCCCCTCCACCCACCTGCCACGCCCCTCCTCACTCAGCGGAGTTCACTTATCACAAAGTCTTCTTCTTGTTGCCAGTGTCCTGGAAGCTTCCGCCGTGGCTTTATGAACAATAAACGCTACGTGGTGTGCACTAGGGTCCTGATTCAAAGTCCTGTCAAAGGTCCAGTTGATGGCCCAGTCAAAGGTCTAGTCAGGGCCCAGCTGAAGTAATAACTCGTGGGTAAAAATAGATTAAGCCAATGAGACATTCCCATTGGGCTAGCCCGGGCCCTGCTAGCCCCTCCCCCACCAGCGTGCTCTCTGGGGTCCCCGTGTGCGCCTTGCCTCCCTTAATAGGACTTCAAGGGATGAATCAATGCAAAAATGCTGAAATCTGCATTCGTCCAGCGCTTGACCGGGCAGGGCGGGTGAGATCGAAGCCTCGTCTGTTTACTGCTCTTTCTCCCGTCGACACGTAGCACCCTTGATGAAATATCTGATATGAAAGGAACGGGTCCTGCTCACTGATCAGGTTTACCAAGACGTTTAAATAAGGCCCAGACTTTTCCTAGGGGTGGTGGGAGGCAAGACAGGAAGTATATGCTTTAGGAAATATATATATCTGGTAATATACGGCAGTGTAACGCTGTCTGCTCGTATGGGGAACAGACTGGCTCTTCTTTAGTAAGCAATACATTTCCAACTATTTCATCATTACAAGCTAAGCAACCACACAGAGCTCCTTAAGAAAACACACACACACACACACTCACACATACACACACACATATATACACTTGGCCCAAACAATGAGGACTGTGGAACAGAAAGTCCTGTCTAAAGGCAGAATCAGAACCAGGGCTCCACGTGCCGGGTCTACACCACACCAATGGCACGGCATGGAGGAGCCTCCACCCACACAAAGCACCGTCAGGACGGGCGGTGTCGAAACGCCCTCGACCACCAGCTCTCGGCGAGCAATCATGGCCCGCCGGATCGCTCCGCCGTGAATCACGACGGGTGCGCGGAGGCGAGCGTTTTGAGCCGGCGTATTAACGACGGCACGGCGCTCGAGGTCATCCCTCTGAACTCCGCAGGGAAGAGAGCAGCGGTGCTTGAACGATCGACCCGCCCGTCTCACCCGTTACCAATATGGCCGCCAATCCTACCCACGTTTCACATCTAAATTATTTAGTGTTGGTCTTCCTTTCCTACGGAGAACCAGACAGAAAGGCCCACCAACAGCAGCAGGTCTTTCTGGGGTCTCCAGTCTAATGATGGACAGTCCTTAGTTGTTTACATCTCTGCTGAAAGTTCACTTTTTACCTTATTTTGTTATTTCGCTGGTCGGAATTCTACTGAACCAGGGATTTCAAAGGATTTGGAGGAATAAGAACATGTTTAAGAACAAAGTCTGCAAAGACAAACTTCAGGAAAAAATAAAAGACTCGCTCCAAACGCCACACACTCCACACCCCAGCAAATCCCGCACAGTGTTTCATCTGCGCAGAGCTGGCGTGTGCTCCAATCTCACAGCTTCAAAATCCATACTTTTACTCCCTACTAGGCAAAAACACATCAGCTGGAGTTACAGCGGAGATCTCCCGTTTTAAATCACCCACGCCCAGCTGGCTTGCCTGTCCAGCTGGATAACTTGGAGCTGGGACACTGTAGAAGGATCACTGCCTGTTCTTGTAAACTTTTACGAGATATTGATTGGATCATAAAAGTTGAAAGCAGCCTAATTTGTCTCGGACGAGAGCCCGTGGAGGGCAACCTTTTAGGCTTCTAGCTTAGACCCCACGCATGTAGACAAAGTGCTGATGAAGGTCCAGCAGTGTCTATCCATTAGTCTAAAAGTATGGAGCACGCCATTCCGCCTCAAGGGTCTGTCCACGATACCCTGGCAGCCAATCGTATTTCCCCGATAAGGGCGGCGGCAGAGGTGGGCCAGGCCTGCGTTTGTGCTGCGGGATCCGCCTTCACTTTATCCCCACCGACTTCTGGAGTGCCTCAGTAACCCGACCCCAGTACACGGTAGAGAGAGAGGGAGAGAGAGAGAGAGAGAGAGGGAGAGAGAGAGAGAGAGAGAGAGAGAGAGAGAGAGAGAGAGAGAGAGAGAGAGAGGGAGAGAGGGAGAGAGGGAGAGAGGGAGAGAGGGAGAGAGAGAGAGAGGAGAGAGGGAGAGAGGGAGAGAGGGAGAGAGGGAGAGAGCAGGGGCTAGACTCCAACACAGCAACAGGTGGTGGGAAACTGCTGTGACATCCCGATATTGGATGGGCTGTAAAACGCTCCCTTTCAGACGTGGAGGAAAAGCGGTGTTGGTATTGCACACGTTAGAGGGCTTACGAAGGCTGATCTAACGCGCACTTCCCCACCCAATATCCTCATCTGAAAATGAGCTAGAGGGTGCTGGGAGCTTCGTGAAGCATACACGTTTGCAAACAGCCCATGATGGGATCCACCACAAGACAAAATGACAGGTCACGATGGAAGGGAGGACGATCTGGAGGTCTGCTGGTGTGTGTTCTCGCAACAGCTGAGGAGCCCCGAGACTTTCTAAGATCTGTGGAGAGGGCTCTCTAAGGATGTTCTTTTGTAGGGCACGAAGAGGCACAGGTAGAGACCAATAATAAGATACGCAAGAATAAAGCAGAGCCACGACAGGCCAGCTGCTGACCAGATAGGCCACGCCTCCAGATTTAGACTAAATTCCATGTCTGACAAAAGAATAATAATAACACAAAAAATCCCCCAAAAAGTACAAGCTTTTTGCTAAAACTTAAGTGTGCAACCTCCACTATGAAAAGCAAGGCAGGCAAAAACTGAACTGAATGTCTGTCCGGACATGCCTGGGTTAGCTTTTTACTGCTTTCATAAAGACCTCAGTTACAAAACAGTAAACGAGGAACAAAATCAGTATGCTTAAAGCAGATCTTAGTGAATCACAGAGATCCCTGTGAGAATATCAGCGCGGGGTCAGTTAAATCCCTTGCTACAAACTAGATGACTCCTAAAGCAGTCATCTCGGTCTGGAAGCTCGTCTTCCTACAGCTCTGTTCTTTCGAGGTTTCCGTTGCTCCTTCAGTTCCGCCAGCCCCTGGCAAACACAGCACCACTTAATGACTGACCCGGAGACAGTGATTCGGGTTAGTCGGTCGCATCATGCCAGGTAAATGAGAAAGCACTGCAGTGAGGGGATGGGGGAGACGGCTGAAATTGGACAATCTCAAAGTAACAGAGCTCTACTGCCCTCTGCTGGACGACGGCAGATAGTCAGGTACATATACAGCCAGTGTATTTCCCTCATTATCTTGGGTTTCCCACTAGTGGAGGACCCCTGCACTGACCATTTTTCTCAGTATTCTCACACTGTATTATTTTGTTAATTGTGTGATGGGTTGAGTGAACGTCCGTGGTTTCCATAATGCCCTGAACCAAACAAAACAGTCAATAGTATAAAAATCAGGACTGGATAATGTGGGCAAGACTGGTAATGAGCTACAGTTACCCATGATGGCATTTCTGTCATCACATACAATATCAAATACCTCTGCATTACTAGCTGTATGCTCACCTATGACCACCTTAACGAGTACTTTAATCATCTCAGAGAATTACAGGAGAAAGTCAAGAAAGGTCTCTCTTGTAAATCACAGAAACCCACCCTGATTCAGTAGCTATTTCAAACAATATCAGCCCTGCTATGAGCAGGCCAAGTTATATTGAGAATTGCTTGGGCAGACAGATAATACCTGGTTTGGTTAGAGACCATGAACATAAATGACTGCGTGTGAATTAGACACCAGGCTCTGACTCACCTTAATTCTTGGCATAGTGACAGTAGGGGCCCTGGCTTTGGCTATGAAGCTGTGTGAGGAGCCTTGCTCTACTATTTGTCTTGTGTAGGGCATAAACCTCTTCCCGTTGGGGCCGAAAACAAAGTCCTCTCTTAAAGCATCAACCAACATGATTACCACTCGCTTGAAGAAAAGAGGGGGGGCCTTGGTCGAGTTTGGTCCACTTCCTGCAAACGAAAATGCAAGTCAAGACTCACGAGAGAATGATGAGATGAACTTCAGAGATTAAGATGAGCTTTATGAGCAGGATTTCACGTTTGATCCTGACACAAATCTGGACAAAAAAAATCCTTTATATGGCATAAATAGACAAACCAATCCTTTAAATGAAGACCACTGTTGATGAAGACTGAGACCAAGGCGATGAATCTTCCTTACCCGCCAGCGGTTCGGCCGGCAGATCTGAAAGTTTGCTTTTTGAAGATAAAGATGACTTGACTGGAACTGGGAAGAATCCCCTCAGAAAAAGAGCAATGCCGAGTAACTCGATGATGAGACAACTCGAGGCGAACACGGACGCCCTCAGTCTCATGGTGGACAGCCACGCAAACCAGCGCCTGATGTAGAAGATCTTCTCATGTAGAAGATCCGAGCTGGATCTACTGGAGCTGCAGAACTCCTGTCCAAGTTCTAACAGAGGAACAGCAACGTTTAACCGCTTTATGGGCTCCTGAATAGCTAACCGGCCATGTCTTTATCAGAATTCAGCCAGTTTGCCATTGACTTTTGAAGCAAACAGTGTGAAAGGCTTTAATGGAGCTCACCAGTGTCTGCTTGGCTCACCTGGCTGTAGTCTGTCCTCACCTGGCTGTAGTCTGTCCTCACCTGGCTGTAGTCTGTCCTCACCTGGCTGTAGTTTGTCCTCACCTGGCTGTAGTCTGTCCTCACCTGGCTGTAGTCTGTCCTCTCTTGGCTGATCCTCACCTGGCTGTAGTCTGTCCTCACCTGGCTGTAGTCTGTCCTCACCTGGCTGATCCTCACCTGTACAGCAGGCACAGTTAGCTTGCTAGCTAAAGCTCAGGCTACCACTCCGCTTTACACTTTGGTTTTAAAGAATGCACAATATATATATGAACCTTTCGTTTAGAAAAGCTTTTTATGCGTAAATGTTATTCAATTGTCAAAGCAGTTACACATGACAGCAGCCGCCGGGGGTTTTGTGTATTGAAAACTCATTTCCGTATTGTGGTGACGTCTTCCGTATCTACGGTAAGCGATAAAGTCCATTCGCGAGCGCGTAAATGAGCAAGAGGATAGGTAGTTGGTGCATACGCGCCCCCTTTCGGCCATTTGGCGTCAGCATTCATTGCCTTTGTGTACTAATAAATGGATTTTATTTTATTTATGTTATAGGATCTTTGCCCTAGTTTAGTCATTGATTTGTCCTTGTATTACACTGGGTCTCTGGCCAGGGTTTTGTTTTATGTCGGGCTACATTAATCCAGGTCTCTGATCTCATTTTCCATTTGCGTATCATTGCACTTTACTGTCACCCTACCTCATTGGTTTTAGGCTTGTTTTTTGGACTTTATTCGGTCTCTGGTGTCTATTAAAATTTGCACATCATTCACACTTTACTGTCTAACGTATTGCCTTTTGCACAACGTATCTTGCAATTTGTGCTTCTGATTAGATTGTCATTGTATTTTGTCAGCTTGCTTATGACAATATAGTCAAATCTAAGTTTGGTAGGTTTCCCTTTTAATTTACATAGATCATTTTGCATATGACTGTGACATATAACTTCTATTTTATTATATGCCATATTTATTTCGTTATTTATTTATGTTTCAGATTATTGGTATGACCAATCAATGTTCATCTGGTAAAACATCTAGACTTGAACAGTACAGCAGTATAATTTTCATTTCATTTCCAAAAATAGAGCTATCTGTTTCATTATGCGCACTTTATAAACCAATAAAAAAACACCCATTATGAAGAATTATTTCGATGCCGAAAACTTGTAAACAACCTGAACATAACGTGACACTCAACATCGTTCAGAAAGCCGATCTGACGACGTGCGACACACGCAGCGTGACGCACGCCGTTTCTGATTGGATCAGGCCGGTCTCGTCGAAGCCTCATTGGCTGGCGGATTCACTCTGTTGTGATTGGGCGCGGTCTAAGTTTCAAACTCCGGCGGGTCTCACTAGCGCCGTTGAGTGTCGTCCGTCTGTACGTCTCAACATTTAAAAACACTTCTTAAAGTTATATTTGTGTACGGGGCCGACAGTGAGGAGACATGTCGTTTCCAAGAGCTCCCCTGAAGAGATTCAACGAGCACGTTGGTGAGTATGATGACCGTTTTTTTGGACGGTTTTAACAGCTAGATAACTCCGTTAGCTATGTTGCTAACAGCGCAGGACGTCACGCGCCGTGTTTTCATGCACGCGCGACAGAGGTTTGACAAGTTTTGAACATTTTCCTGACGAGATGATTGTAAATGGTGGTTTTCGTCGTTGTCGGGCAGGCTGTGCTCCACCACCGGGCACCTACGACGTGAAGTCCGTCGAGGTGAAGGGACCTGCATCGTTTCACAAGGCGGAGAGATTTAAGAGCGCAGCGAAATGTGAGAGAAACACAATTTAGTTTGACTTCTTCATACATGTGGGTGGTTGTGTTGATACCTGATCATCTTCTCCAAACATCTCCTCCCCGATCATCTTCTCCAAACATTCCAAACATCTCCCCCCTGATCTTCTTCTCCAAACATCTCCCCCCTGATCTTCTTCTCCAAACATCTCCCCCCCGATCATCTTCTCCAAACATCTCCCCCCCGATCATCTTCTCCAAACATCTCCCCCCCGATCATCTTCTCCAAACATCTCCCCCCCCCGATCATCTTCTCCAAACATCTCCCCCCCCGATCATCTTCTCCAAACATCTCCCCCCCCGATCATCTTCTCCAAACATCTCCCCCCCGATCATCTTCTCCAAACATCTCCCCCCCCGATCATCTTCTCCAAACATCTCCCCCCCCGATCATCTTCTCCAAACATCTCCCCCCCCGATCATCTTCTCCAAACATCTCCCCCCCCGATCATCTTCTCCAAACATCTCCCCCCCGATCATCTTCTCCAAACATCTCCCCCCCCCGATCATCTTCTCCAAACATCTCCCCCCCCCGATCATCTTCTCCAAACATCTCCCCCCCCCCGATCATCTTCTCCAAACATCTCCCCCCTGGTTTAGCTACAACGTTACCACCACCGCCTCCACCCCCGTCTAAAGACATGATGGTGTCTCCAGTGCGAAGGACTATGTCGGTGGATGGTTTGGTGAGCTCCATATGTGTGCTGAGTGTTTGGTGTTAAGGTGTGTATACATGCTTTGTCGTCGCCCCGTCACACACACACATTTTCTCACACAGTGTTCAAGTTCGAAGAAGGAGAAACACAGTTTGAGTGTAGAGATGAAGCAGCACAAACTGCTGGAGAAAGAGGTACATACGCGCGTTTCTGTCATAAGTAGAATTATGAGAATGCCAAAACGCTTCAGTGTTTGATCAGACATGTACAGTTATTGCTCTAAAGCTCGTCTCTTTGCAGATCCGGATGCTGGTTCAACAACGAGGGGAACAGGACCGCAGGCTTGTAGCACTGGAGGAGGAGCTTCAGAAGCTCGAGGCTAAACTGGTGGCCGCCGTGAGGGAGAAGACCGGGCTCGCCGCCAACGCGGCGTCTCTGGAACGGCAGCTGTCTGAGCTGAAGAAAACCAACGAGTTCCTCAAGTCCAAGGTCAGCTGCCTCCATTAAACAGGTGCGCTGTAATTCAGTCTGATTGAGCCTCTCGTTTTAATCTGTTTTTTTTATTTTTTATTATTTAATCTGAAATAAACGCAGGTTTCTGCAGACACCACAAAGAAGAGAATCAACTCTCTCTCTATGGAGCTGATGGAGGCCAGGAATAAGCTAGATGCTAAAGACAAGGTGGGTTCACTTTGTGATTTGACGGACGAGGGAAACTTTTGCGATCTGCAGGAGTGCAGCAGTAATTGTGTGTAGCTGCCAACCTGGTGAATACTCTGGAGAACGTTTGGCTTTTGTGCAGGAACTGGGCTTCCTCCAGATCAGTATGGAAGGCAAGCTGAAGGTGCTGGAGACGGACCTTGAGGCCTCTAAAGCAAATCTTGGTGCCCTCCAGGAAAGGAACAAAGATCTTGGTGAGCATCGACTTTTGTGGGGGGGGTTTTTTATCTCCCTTTTTTGGTAAGTGTTTTGTAGAACTATACAGATCAGGATGTGGTTCTCAGACATCTATGGTAGATGGGACCTACCTACGGCTTCTGTGTAGCTAAAGGGACAGTTGAGATCGTGATATTGGACTTCGAAGTGCACAACTTTGAAAATGACTGTTATGGTTCACATAGAACAGTTTGGTTATCTGTTGTAACAAGAGTAATGCTGTGTTGGCGATCGCTCATGGTGCTCTTTAAGCTAAATAGAGACTGCCATAACACATGTAGGTCTCAGTGATTCAGTTGTGTAAACGGTGCTTATGTCTAGCACTGATTACTGTTCTGCAGAGGACCTTCGTAAAGAGACCAAAGCTCAAAACGAGGAGCTTGAGGAAGAGATGGACAGGCTTCACGGTAGGACGCGTCCGGGCATGTTTGTGCCAGACCTCTCCTGCGTTCTTACTGCCGCTTCCTTGTTCTTCCCATCACTTGTTTTCCACCATTTTCTGGGTTCTGTTTTCAGCTGTGGTACAGGAGCTGAGGGAGGAGATCAAAGCTCTTCAGAACTACCTCGATGCTGCGAACGAAGAGATTCAGGTGTGGGTTTGGCTCACAGCACAGGGCCGTCAACACGGCCGTCTAATGCCATGTGTCCAGATTAATCTGAGGGACTCTCCTTCTTTCTAAGGACCTGAAGGGGAAGTTGCAGGACAAGTCTATAATGGAGCGTCGCGTCTCTGATTCTCAGGAGAAACTTGGGTAAGATTCGTTTCCCTTTGCGCTTAAGTCTTTTTCTGATTGGGTGGAGAGCCTTCAACCCAACAAGCAGAGACCGGCACCATCTTGTCCGCAGCGAGGCGGAGCAGAACCTGGAGCGGCACGTGGCCGAGCTGCGTGACTGCCGGGCCGCCCTGGCGGATAAGGAGCGGGAGCTGGTCCGGCTGCGTGAGGAGGTGGAGGAGTGCCGGGCCGCCCTGGTCCGGCGGCAGGAGGAGCTGGAGGAGCGGAGGCGTGAGGCGGAGGCCTCCCGCGCGGCGCTGACCCGGATGGAGGAGGCGGAGAGGCGGGGAGCCCGGGAGCTCCAGGAGGCCCACGCCAGCGCCCGGGTCCAGGAGCAGGAGCTGGCCCGCGTCAGGGAGGTGCTGAGGAGGACTGAGGAGGAACTGGACCAGCGTGTGGCTCACATGGGTGAACGCTGCCTGGCTCTGGAGAGCGAGAAAGGTAAGAGTGGTGCACACCTAGGACACATCACAGCCGGGCCTCTGGGCTCCCAGCAGCTGGGCCATCCTCGCCCGTCGTTAAGTGTGTGTGTGTGTGTGTGTGTGTGTGTGTGTGTGTGTGTGTGTGTGTGTGTGTGTGTGTGTGTGTGTGTTTGTGTGAGCAGCAAAAGCGCAGGAGGAAGCCCTGAGGAGGGAGCAGGAGTTGCTGGCTGATCTCAGCTCCCTGGAGGAGAGCAGGAGGACGGAGAAGGAGGCCCACGAGCAGCTGAAGGAGAGGCACGCTACTCTAGCCGAGCAGTTGGAGGAGGAGAAGGTAACACTCCTCCTCGCTCACGCCTTCCCTTTATCCAGATTAGCCCTTAAATGTAGCTGTACTGCATTTCATTAGCGTTAGCACATCGCAAACATGGACGTCTCCAACTTTACATCATTCTAATGCGTAATTTAAAAAATGCATCATTATGAAATTAACAATATGTCCATTCAGAAGATATGGCACGGTATGTCTTGCTGGCTCAAGATATGACACATGTATATGATTTATTTTTGAATCCAAATGCCAGTCTCATTTAATATACTCTGATAACCTCATTACTCATATTTTGGTGATTCAGGCTGCACGGTGTAAATCAGATCAGCCGTGAACCTGCTCATAAAGCTGGCAGGAGGGTCAGGAGTTTGATCGCGCCGTGTAAAACTCTTTGATCGCCGTGTAAAACAACCAGACGTGAGCGGACCTCTGATCTCCTGTCCTCAGTCCCGCGTCACCACCCTGACCGACACGCTGGCCCGCGTGCGGTCCGACACAGAGGCGGAGAGAGAGCAGCTGGAGGCGGAGCTGGAGGAGGTTCTGGACGAGCTGTCCCGCCTAGAGGAACAGGAACGACTCCACCAGGAGGCCATACAGCACCTGAGTGAGGAGAAGATTACACTGGAGAAGGTGGTGACCAGCAACCACAGTGAGCTGGAGAGGTGGGGGCTCGGGCCTTTGATGGGGGGGGGTTTGGGCTTTCCAGCAGTGACCTTAATGTCTTCCTGCTCTTAAGGCGGGACGTTGAGAGGAAGACTATGGAAGGGGTACATGAGGAAGCTGTGCAGAAGATCCAGGAGGAGTACAGCAGCTCGCTGAGGAAGATTGGAGACCTGGCAACCCAGCTGGAGAGGTAAGCGACTCCCGCGAACCGGCCAATCCGCTCAGCTGAATTGGAACACGCCCCCTTGATTAACCCCTCCCTTCCTCTCAGCGGGAGGCGGGCTCTGAGCGAGCTGAGGGAGCAGGCGGAGTCCCGGCAGCGGGAGCTGCGGGAGGAGGCGGGGCGGCTCGCCCACCAGCTGAGGGAGGAGCAGGAGAAGCTCCGCCTCCAGCAGCAGGCTCGGGATAAGGAGCGCGAGGAGTACGCCAGGTCAGACTTGAGACACGCCCACCGGTACCTACACACACACACACACACACACTTTAAGCGGTAAGTTTGCGTTACAGGATGTTGCTGGAGGCCCAGACCAGGCTGGCCCAGAGCGAGGAGGAGGTCCGGAGGGCCACGGAGGCCCACGCCGCCCAGCAGAGCCGCGTGCGAGAGGAGGTGGAGCTGGAGCGGGAGGAGGCGCGCCGGGCGCTGGAGCAGGCCCAGCAGAGGAGGAGGGAGTCTGGCGAGGGCAGGGAGGCGCTGGAGACCCTCCGGAGGGAGGTGGAGGAGGGGAGGAGGCTCGCGGCTGAGTGGCAGCAGGAGAAGGAGCTCCTCCTGAAAGGGGCGGAGCAGGAGCGGCACGACTTCAGCCTGCGACTGGCGGAGGTGGAGCGGAGGTGAGGGGGGTGGGGGTGAGGGGAGTGGGGGTGAGGGGAGTGGGGGTGAGGGGGGTGGAGGGTGGAGGTGAGGGTGGGGGGGAGTGGAGGTGAGGGGGGTGGGGGTGGAGGTGAGGGGAGTGGGGGAGGAGTGGAGGGGGGTGGAGGTGGGGAAGGAGTGGAGGGGAGGGTGGAGGGGGGGGGAGGGGAGGCTGGAGGTGAGGGGGTGGAGGTGGAGGGGAGGGGAGGGGAGGGTGGAGGTGAGGGGAGTGGAGGTGAGGGGAGTGGAGGTGAGGGGAGGGGAGGGTGGAGGGGGGGGGGGTGAGGGGAGTGGAGGGTGGAGGGGAGTGGAGGGTGGAGGTGGAGGGGAGTGGAGGGTGGAGGGGAGTGGAGGGTGGAGGTGGAGGGGAGTGGAGGGTGGAGGTGAGGGGAGTGGAGGGTGGAGGTGAGGGGGAGGTGGAGGGGAGTGGGGGAGGAGTGGAGGGGAGGGGAGGTGAGGGGAGTGGAGGTGAGGGGAGTGGAGGTGAGGGGAGTGGAGGTGAGGGGAGTGGAGGGTGGAGGTGAGGGGAGTGGAGGGGAGTGGAGGTGAGGGGAGTGGAGGGTGGAGGTGAGGGGAGTGGAGGGTGGAGGGGAGTGGAGGTGAGGGGAGTGGAGGTGAGGGGAGTGGAGGGTGGAGGTGGAGGGGAGTGGAGGTGAGGGGAGTGGAGGTGAGGGGAGGGGAGGGTGGAGGGGGGGGGGGTGAGGGGAGTGGAGGGTGGAGGGGAGTGGAGGGTGGAGGTGGAGGGGAGTGGAGGGTGGAGGTGGAGGGGAGTGGAGGGTGGAGGGGAGTGGAGGGTGGAGGTGGAGGGGAGTGGAGGGTGGAGGTGAGGGGAGTGGAGGGTGGAGGTGAGGGGGAGGTGGAGGGGAGTGGGGGAGGAGTGGAGGGGAGGGGAGGGGGGAGGTGAGGGGGAGGTGGGGGAGGAGTGGGGGAGGAGGGGAGGGGAGTGGAGGTGAGGGGAGTGGAGGTGAGGGGGAGGAGGGGAGGGGAGGAGTGGAGGTGAGGGGGGTGGGGGTGAGGGGAGTGGAGGGTGGAGCTGAGAGGAGGTGTGGAGGTGGGAGGCGGGCACACGTCACGCCCTCTGGGTCTCATCCGGAGGAGTTGAGTCCACATTCCACTCAATTAAGTTAGCGTACTCTCCAGATTTAATCAGGTCCGCAAGCTGAAATATGATTGGGGGGTTTCGCCCAAAAGCTTTATAGAATTAAGATGAGTTTGAAGGTGCTGCAGGGATCCGGTGGACTCTGTGCAGGAGGACGAGATCTCGTCCGGGTCGACCCCCCCACACTGCTCCTCCTCCTCCTCCTCCCAAGTCAACGTTTCGAACACAGAATGTAAAACTCGATTATCCCCTCCTGTCTTCTCCTATATGAGGTTCAACTCGTGCTGTTCCTGTGTTGGTCTTATTTATTGCTCAGTTGAGCTGTTTCATAAGATGAGTTTTGTTGCCAAGGGACATGCTACATGCTTTGCAATCTTTTGTGTTGAGATAAAAAAAAAAAGTGTATTTTGTGCCAAACCAATTTGTAGTGTATAATTGGAGCTCTGAAGCATCTCTGTAGAATTGAACCATTCGTAGAAGATTTTCAGAGAATCGGGGTTTCAAGGATTCTTTGAGGTCACTGACTGCTGTGCTCAAGGTGACGTGTGCTCTGCTATTTAACAGGGGTCTTTGTGCTCTAAAAACCTTTGGTGCCGTGGGAGAGAAGACAGATTCACGTTTGCCCAGACAGTCCAGGCACAACCACTCAACACACCCCATTGGTGTGACAAACTAAGTCGTTGCTGTTATAGTTTTTAAGCAAAGGGCTGTGAAGTCAGTGAAGGGTCATTTATCCTACTGAATGAAGGCATTTCAGTTCAAAAACCCCATTTTCTGTTGCACTATTTCTGCCGAGGTTGTTTCAGTTCGTGATGTTTCTTCTTGTCAACAGTGCGTCCGATGCAGAGACCCAGCACTGGAGACGCTTGTACAAAGATCTGTACGCTAAAGTCAAACCCTTCCAGGTCAGCTCACCTCCCGTCATCGAGACCGTGCCCTCTGACCCCTGTGTGCCGCCGCTCACTGACGGTCCCCCCCCCTTGTGTTCCCACAGGAGCAGCTGGACGGCTTCGCGGCCGAGCGGGACGCCCTGATGAACGAGAAGGGGGCCACGCAGGCGGAGCTGAGCAAGCTGGCCAGCGCCTACGCCAACCTGCTGGGCCACCAGAACCAGCGGCAGAAGATCAAGCACATGATCAAGCTGAAGGAGGAGAACCTGGGACTCAAGCAGGTCAGAACGGCGTTTCGGGACACGCGCGTGGGGACACGTGGTCGCCCGCCGTGATTCCTCACCGTGCGCGTGTGTTTCCGCAGGAGGTGTCCAAGCTCAGGACCCAGATGGGGAAACAGCAGAGGGAGTTAGAGCAGCTTCGCTCCCGTCACCCACCCCGCAGGTTTGACCCCAGCAAGGCCTTCAAACACGAGCTGAAAGAGAACCAGCAGCCCGTCGCCGCTCTCCGCTGAGACCAGGACGGAGAGATCGGCGACGTTAACGCTTGTTGGCGGACATTGTGGGGTAGGGAATGACCGTTTAAACGATTACGTCGTAGCCGGATGTCTGGGATAGAGATGTGGATTAAACTAACAAGACAATCTAGTATGACGAGATCTTAAGCTTATAGGGGGTAAACGGTAGTTGGGATGTGGTGTTTAAGGGCACATTGTGGTTATGGACTATTGTGCTTTTTCTGCTCTACCAAGACCACAAGAGTGAGAGGCCTTTTGTTTTATAATGTACAGTCACTGTTGGTGTGGGGATTTGGGGTCATCGGTCAGTCCAATGTGTGGGGGTGTGTGTGGGTGTATTATGCTACAGAATCCAACTGTCAAGGTAAATATTTATCCACTAATAAAATATTTACCATGGCATCCTTCATAGCTGCTGTGGGCTTTGGTTGTGCATTCATTTTAAATTGTTTTGATTAAATTTTAGAACTTTATCAGTTTAATTCAGTCAAAGTTAAATTTTGTTTGCATGTATTAATTTAATTTCCCCCTTCACATTTCTTTTAGCATTTTATTTGTTAATGTGATATTACATTGGACACTGGCCTGTTTTGGTGTGTTTAAATAAAATTCATACTGTCTTTGGAAAAAAATATATATATATATATATTTTTGGTATTTTTATTGCTCATATCTATAGAGCAATGTGTATTATAAAACCATTTTAAAATCGGTGTGCTTTTATAACATTTCTCACATTGCTGTAAAAATATATTAATACTTGGCAAAGGACAGTTTTAAAGTTAAAATGACTAGAAATTTTCCAGTCTGTACCTCAATTACAAAGTGCTGCATATTACAATCACGTGTGTTATTCATGGTCTGGAGTGCATATCCTACAGATTTCTGTCGCTCCCTTTAACTAGGAATCTGGTGTCCGGCCAGCTGAAGTCCTGGGGCAGGTTTTGGATTTGAGGTGTGAACCGAAAGTCTTTGATGCGAGTCTGTCTTTCAACCTTCAACCTGTTTCCTCGCTTGTGCCCAGCAGAGTGCGCTATTGTCGCACGCGAGCCTACGAACGGTTGCACCTCGATTTGAAAGTCTTTGCTCACGGTACACTTGACTTTTTTGCTTTTCCACATAAACCCACTTTCCCTCACCGTGTTGGCTTCTCACACATGAAATCCCAGACTAAATTACGCAATAGAAGGTTTATTGTGTGCAAAGAAATTAACTTTTAAAAAAATTCTGAAGCAGTCAATTATTTGCTGGCTGCCACTGTTCTGAGATCACTGGCTCTCCGTCTACCTTTCTGAACAGGTATTCAGTTGTAATGGCAGATGATTAAAGGGGCGGGGCTTATGGCAGTATTCCACTCCCAGCCCCGCCTTCGTCAGGTGGCACCTTACACCATGCTACAACCCACAACTATCTTCGATAGACCAGCTAGTGGAGAGCATTTATTGGTTATTTGCTTATTTTTATTGTTTAGAACAATTTACATCAAGCATTCCTAAATATATTGGAAAAACCATTCTCCATCTAAAATCCATGCAGACACGTGTATTACAGTTACATGTGTGCAGACAAGATGCTAAATGGCCAAAAGACCACTGAAGTTCCTCTAAATGAAGCCTCTGGTCCCCCATGCAAATAGAGGGGTTTCACCAGGCTGGAGTCTGGTGAGATGGGGGGGGGTTACAGAGGTGTGGGGCCTGCCCACAACACCAGGGCCAGGTCTGGGAGCTGCTCGGGGCAGCATTCACACACACAACAGACTCGGCCATACCGGTTTATCCTTTAATCAAAAAAGGCAGTCATCACATTGTGCCTAAAGCGTACCTGGTAGAGCAGGTGCTAGTAACACCAAGGTCATGGTGTCAAATGCTGTAGCTTTCAACATCAAGATTCCTCTCCTCTTTGTCTGACTGCACTGGCTATATTTAATATTTGGACTCTGATAAGCTAACGGCGTCACCCACAGTATAAAGATGGCAGCCTGGCTATTTGGCAGAGGGAGCAGAGGGTTAGCCAGCAGTGGAAATGCTCGGGGCGTTGGACCAGGTCCTGATGGAGCTCTTGCTGTGTGGATCGCAGCACTTGATGGCATCAGCAGAAAACTAAAAGTTGCGGGACTCTTAACAAGTTCATCTCACTAAGTGGTATTTAGGTGCACGTTGAGCTGATGGAATCTGCAGAATAAGGATATGACTCACAGGTCAAGGGTGTGTAACCCCGCCCTCAATGTTCAGTGTTCATCTCTAGTGAATGAAATATGAATTTGATTGATATAGCAAGTGGATTTTAGAAACTGGACCTTGTATAAGGAAGCTGAATCCGGTTTATGCTGCATTTATAGTAATCTAATAAGCACCCAGAGTAAGGTGGCTTCAAAGTTCAGCTGAGCACAATTATTTAAAATGGGTTCTTCTGAGGTGACTTTAAATTAATTTGGTGGCGTCCTGAAATATGATGAAAGGTAATGTTCTATCATTCCTTAAGAGTTTGGAGGCCCAAGAATTGGTCTGATTTACAAAGACTTTACAAGGTCCTTAATGTGAACCCTGGGGGACGCGACTATGCTCTGAAGCAAGAGACCTTTGTATGCGATGTCTTTTAGCACATCAGAACAGCGAATGGGCATCTGTAGCCCAGAGTAAAGCTCTGGTCATCCCTTTAATCCAGCCTGTAGACCGCTCAGATGCCCTGATGCCCTCTCTCCTGGAGACTGATGGCTATGTTCAGCAGAGCCACGAAGAAAAAGCTTTTCCAACCCATGTACTCCAAGGTCAGACCTTTAGTATATTTTAAAACAACTATAAAAAAAAAAAATCAGTCTACATTCATCAGTGATGTCCACCGAGTTTCATAACAGATTCAAGTTACAGTACTGTAACTGAACGTAATGTAATGATTCATATAAGCTAAACTACCGCACGCAAACACATTAGTAGCCATAAAACGAGATTTTCAGTACTGCATACTTTTGCGTTTCAGTTCTTATTTCAGTTTCCTGTTTAGTTTATAATTTCCCAGCTTCTCCTGCCGGGGCGGAGAGGAAGCAGTGGTCAGGCCAGTCCAAACCGCTCTTTGTTGCTCTCAACCTGACAAGCGAGTAAAAGTGCTTCAGGGGTGATGCTGTCGTCTGTGGGCCCAGCGCTCTGGACGCTGCTTTTTCCCCTGACACTGCATCTCGTGCGCTGGGCCTCAGTCAGCCTCTGGGCCTCTGACAGGCTCCCCCGCCGTCCGCACCTGCCCTGTCCAAACGGTGACAGCCAGAACGTCGCCACCAGCCTCCGTCCTGACCTCTCCCTTGGCCTGCCGTCCCTCAAATGCTAATACGCACAAGACTAGCGTTAGCACTTCTCAGCGTAGTGGGGTTTTTTTTTTTTTTTATGACGTTTTCTTGCTGAATAATAAAAGAGAGGCTCGTGAAGAATGTCTCATAAAGCTGTGACCTGCTCTGAAATGGCTTGTTAAATTGAGCCTTTGTGTGTGTGTGTGTGTGTGTGTGTGTGTGTGTGTGTGTGTGTGTGTGTGTGTGTGTGTGTGTGCGTACAGTCCTGCAGTCACGCGGGTGTGATGAATGCTGGTGGAGTGATGGAGTATGTTGAGGGGAAGCGCTTGACAGTTGAGAAAATGGCTGTGTTCCTTATATGTGACAAATCTCAAAGGACAAGGAGACACGTGCACGACTCCGTTTTATTCCTTTACACGGAAAAGGGGATTTTGAAAGTAGGATGTAATTGCCCTCTCAGTTCCAAACCTGGCGAGGTAGAAAAGAAAAGTAAATCACCAGAATTGAGTTGTTGTCTCATTTTCCTATTGCCAAGTGATCATCAGTTTGACTGATGTTGGTGTTAAAGTATTTTTCCCCTGAAAATGATTCACATTTGCCTCCAGAGCTTCACAGCTTCACCCCCAACACCCCCCCCCCCCCCCAACTCAACCCACCCCACCCCACAACAGCAAGGGGGAGACTGCAGCCCATCGAACCACACCAACACGGCCAAGCGTGCGGTTCCTCACGAACGGGCTGACACATTTGTGCCTCGTGCCTCCTTTATTCTCCAGACGCTCTGTGTGTTTAGGCCAGGATGGAGCCAAATCAAAGATATGCCGGAATGGCGCGGATGAGTTAACTTCTCTTCCCACAAGCCCCTGCGGTTGCTAGGATATGTCCAGTATGGGGCAGAGAGTTGGGAGTGTGTTATTTGATTCTATTTCGCTTTTCGCATTATCGAGCGGACAGGAGTGTAATGATTCCGACGGAGGTAGGAAGGCCGTGAGCGAGACTAACACGGGGGTTAATCAATGTGCGCGTGGCGCCTCAGCTGGGCACGTCACGGAGGCTAATCGATCGGGCCGGACCAGCCCCATGGGGCCATCGCGTCGGACGCACACTCCGGTCCGGCCGCCTCCGTCTCTGGACCGGACTGCACCAGGCCTTCACAGCCTGGAGATGGGCTGGACTCGTGTGGGTATTCTCCAGCCGGTTGGCTAGTGAGGCTTTGAAGACGCTGGAAAACGTACTTTGGATTAGAGGTCGGGCGGATCGATAGCGCAGATGCCCTCCAGTGCTCTGGGTCCTAGCGGACCCGCACTGCGGTCAGTCGGCCGGGCCCAGGAGCAGGCAGAGGGCGGCTCAGAGGCAGGTCAGGTCTGCAGTAATGGGCCCCACAGGTTCCTTTGAACAGCACCTGGTCTGCTTGTGAGGACATGTGAGGAATTCACAACCCTCCCCCAAAATTCAATTCAAGGTAGCTTTATTGGCATGACTGTATCGGGTACAATTTTGCCAAAGCAAATCTTTTGCTCTCTCTTAGTGAGTCACACTAGTACAGAAACCAAGGTGAGGAGCTGATGGTCCGTTCTTGAAGTCTCAGGTGGACTCACAACAAACTGAACGTTCTGCACAGATTCATGCATCACTGCATTATGGCTTTCTGTAATGCGAACACTAATGTCACCTTTAACAGGCGTACCGTTAATATGAACCAAAGGATAATATCCATACTCCATACACCAACCAAGTGCTTTGTTAAAAGAACCTACCCTGGACCTACACTCATGGGCCTCTGAGCTTGGACCAGCCTTACAGGCGAGCGGTACTAGACCGTATCTGTTGCCTTGTGCCCCACACATGGAGACTCACCACTGATGGGGAAACGCAAAGCCTCTCTGAATACATGGATCATTTTTTAAAATACTCACTGAGAGTGCCTGTCAATTTGTATGAATTACATGGCAGTTTACATACCTTAGTTGAACAGACTCGTCAACCCAGGGCGGAGATGTCAGGATCGGATGAACGTGGCTCTAATTGCTCCCCTGATCTCCCTCACACACCTGTACGTGCCCTTAAGGAGCTGCAGAAGACATCTGACAAAATGTCAATGTAACTCATGGGTTAAAGTTCTCCGTCACTACGACGGATTTCCGTCATTTGATTTTTTTGGGGAAAAAATCCGTCAAATCATAATAAACCACACACGCGCGTGCTATCTGTTTTGTGGCCGAAATATTATTCTCACTGGCGCTCATCAGCGCTGGATGGATGACGGCGGTGTCATTTGATTGACTTGCGGTTCATTCCGCCTTCAGATTTGCGGACAGTAGAAAAGTTTTTACCCCCCTCCTGCCTGGCGTGACCGTAGTGCGCGACTCTGTACACCTGCGCGAACGGCGGAGGCTACTTGCTGCATCACATTCTTCTTGCAGTGTTGTCCGAAGCGATATGTGGTAGTATAAAGAAACACCCCTCAAAAACAGGGGAATGAACATTTACCTGACCAATTTTAATGTTGCAGTAGTGCTGGAATTTAGGCTAAAGTACTTTTAAATGCTTGAAATTGTAACGGGTTGAGCCACCGCGATTACGTCATTTTCGGCGTGCGGACCCTCGCGCTGCTCACGCCACTCGTGCTGCGTCAAGTATAAAGGCTTAAACCAGGCTTAACATGGATGGTGTTGTTCTGTTTGTATTTAAAAGCTCTATCCAGTGGTGTGATTTAAATTTGCCATTTTTGGACATTTAATTTTTTTGTAACATACCTACTTAAAGCAGGTAATCTTACGGCTTATGTTTTTGCGATGGTGAATCTGATAAAAACGAGAGATTCATACCTTTTAAAACTCACCAGGATTCACTAAATTTGACTTGATCTTTAAATCATTTTCTGGAAGAGGACCCCCAGATAACTCCCATTAAATACACATTTATGTACATTTATTGCTCAGATGTTCATTCTCTTTTCTCTCTTTACACAGGCTGTTTAGATAAATATACTTTATAAATGTGTTTATTGTGTAGAATTAGGCAAAAGAGGCCATTTCCCAACTACACCACATTTTCAGTAATTGCTGGCATTGTCTTTTGCCAGGAAAAATTTTCAGTCAAATGAAAATTTCTTGCTTTAACCCATGATGTAACTGCGATTTTGTCACTTACACTGCAAAATAAAGACTGATCATTGTATATTCTCTTGGTTCGTACAAAATCTTTATGCCGACATGACCGAATGTCTTTTAGCTTTATATCCAGCTGCTAAATACGGGCATGGCCATGCTTGGCCAGTCAGTGGTGATCATTTGTTTGCTGGTGTATAATGCGCCCGACACAAAAGAACGTGCTTCAGTGGAAGGTCGATGCTGCTCTCTGATGTGCTGAGGAGAACCGCTCGGTGACAGAGGCAGGACTCTGATGGTTTCCCGCCTTTTTTTGCCCCTGTCCTTGTATTTTAAATCCTCGCTAGGAGGTCAAACACAAGCCTGAACCAAATCTCACAGAAGGCACAATGCACGGTTTCATTATCCCTCTGCGATGCAGACGCTCTTTGTTTAACGTCATTATTTTAAATTGGTAAGAGAGGATTTGGCCTGCGTCAACTGTGGGGCTCCTGTGTCCTGCTGTTTGGTAATTTCTCAAATTAAATCCTTGCGCCACTTACTCCATGCCCGGGAGCTTGGCAGGAGTAAAGAACGTATGAAAGGTGTTTGCTGCTAGGTTGAGTTTTGGACTGGCCTAAATTTGCCTCCCTCTGAAAATAAACGTGTGTTTTTACAGTTTCATCAAGGACAAGAACACAAATCATAAACAGATGATGATCTTTATGTTAAATTGAGGTACTTCTAATTTACACCTGGACAACGTACCCTTATCCTTTATCATTAATACCCACAATCAAATCTTTAGTGCCCTGGTGTGTAAGTGCCCACCACCTTGACTGATGGAGGTTGGCGTGCAGGGTAGATGGGAGATTACGTCATGTATAAGCAGAAAAATCAAAGGCAGCATTCCTGATGATTCCCTGTCCTGCTGCCCCCCCCCTCCGCTGACTCCCCACCTCACCCTGTCTCCACGGTTATCCCCATGGTTAGCCCCACATTTAGGTCAATGAGCTTTGCGGTTGGCAGGTAAGCTACGTGACTTCCTCTGCCTTGCATGGTAATGAGAGCTTGACTGCTTCTCTTAATGACAGACGGACTTTGATATTAAAATCCTCACAAGGCAGCGTGCTCGGAATTCGATGAGATACGTATCGTGCCAGTCCCTCTGATCTCCGAGCAGGATGCTAGCAGGAACTTTATATCTTTTCGAATGCCCGTGCTGTGATGTGCGGTTATGCCGATTGCTTGTGTGTGGTGCCGTACGTCTGATACCTGTTTACTGCACGAGTGGCTCGGTGATGTGGGCTCTGATATGTGAAGGTGCTCCACCAAATGTGGTCACCTGGAAATACTGAATATTCCTCTAGAAACACAAAAACACTGGAAGGAGTGCAGTGATCGTTGTGTGTGTATATATATATATATATATATATATATATATATATATATATTAGGGGTGGGACGCGATTAAAAAAATTAATCGAATTAATCGGAAGCTTTGTAATTAAATAATCGAATTAACGGGTTAAAGTCCCACCACTAATATATATATATATATATATATATATATGTATGTGTGTATGTGTGTATGTGTATATATATGTGTGTGTGTTTGTGTGTGAGAGTCCGGTGGCCAGTGTTGCACCTGCTGCCTCTGATCCATTATTCAGCGCAGCAGGTCTGGATCTTCTCCTCCTCACTGGATTGTTTTGTAGCCGTGTCCATCTCCCATCTCACTTCTTTAAAACATTGGAGAAAACTGCAGCTAGAATATCAACATATGTATTTATTCTTTTTGTGAGTGCATCAAGCTCACTAATGGCCTGTTTGCTGTTGGCCAAACTCCTCCAGGCCTTTATTTGGTGCTGGAGACACTGGTGCCATACATTAAGGCTGCTCATACGTGGCCTGTTGACAAAACCCGAGGACCTCAGCCCTGTGTGTCGAGCACCAGTCACTGCAAGGTCTGATCCTGCTCTCTACGACCCCGCTCTCGTCCTTCACAATGACAATCGCTCTTAACGAACCACCAATAAGCAGAACTGATATTTCCTTAACAGTGTTATATGTGATTCCTTGTCCTGCCAATGTTCTCGTGTGTACTCAATGCATTTCACAACAAAACTGATTCTAGACTTTGATTCTGATGAAACGTTTTAAAAAAGATGAATGTCATAGATGGGTTCTTCCACCATTATCCAATTGTGCACCCATATACTGTGGATTCAGAAAGTATTAATTAACCTTTACTTGGTGTACACATTATTGTCTTGTGGACTTGATTTTGAATGTATATGATTGTATGTTCACCCATCAGTCTATTATTAATCACCCATTATAATGAAACAGAAACATTTTAAAGAGTTCTGAAACTTAATTAAAACTCAAAAGCATTCAGGCGTTTTGCTGTGGAGCTTCAAATTGTGGTCAGGTGCATCCTGTTTGCTTTAATTATCCTTGAGACATGTGTGTAAAACCCATTTGGAATCCACCTGTTGCATTGTGAATTGATTTTCATAGTTTGGAACAGTACACACCTGAGTCTTTAAAGGGTTCACAGTTTACACAGCACTGTCAGGACAAAAACCAAACCAAAACGGCCCAAGGAACTGTCTGTGGATATCTGTGCTCAAAATGTGGCAAGATGGATCAGGGCAAGGATATAAAAAAATCTAAGGTTTTGAATCTTCCCAGGATCACAGTGCCTTCAATCGTTTTGAAACAGAAGAAGCTTGGCGTAACCTTCAACCTTTCTAGTGTTGGCTGTCTCGCCAAGTCTGGTATCTGGCACAAGAAGTGCTTTGGTCAGGAAGGTGATCAAACGAACCCAATTGAATCTCTCAAAGAGCTCCAAATATCCTGTTCAGAGATGAGAACCTACTAGATGAACAATTCTCTTTTCAGTTTTTAATTAAATCAGTCCTTTATGGCAGAGTGGTAAGATGAAAACCACTATTGAATAAAAGGCATATGACGATCCTCTTGCTAAAGGATATGTACAGGCCTGGCAACAAGAAAACCGATTCTCTGGTCCAATGAGATGAAAACTAAACTCTTTGGGCAGAAGAGTAAAAACTGGTGAAAACCAGTCAAGCTTCTCGTCAGCTGGGGCAGATTACTGACCAAATGTAGGAGCAACATGAATAAAACATCCTCTAGACGGCAACTACCTTTCAACATGACCATGACCGGAAGTATAGAGTCAAAACACTGGAGTGACTCTGGTGCAAATCTCTGGAGATCCCTTTGTGGACTAGCCAAAGTTGTCTTAAACCCCATCAAACACGTGGAAAGACTTAAAGATGGTAACCCACAGGTGCTCGTCATCCAGTCTGACGGAGCTTGAGCGGGTCTGTCACCAAGAACAAGGGAAACTGCCCAAATAAAGGTATGTGAAACTTGTAAAAATCTGTAACTGCTGCCAAGGAAGCTTCTGCAGCTGAATTGTGTATTGAATAAAGGGCCCAAATACCTTCTGAGCTCATTGTACGTAGGCTAGGTGATCTGGATTTGTGCCAAATCATGTTGTTAGGTGCTTAATTGACTTCAGAAATGAGTAAACGCACCTGCATTTGGATCCTGGCTTGAACTGGGTAATGGCCAGACCGTTGGATCGGTGGTATACAAACTTATTAGGGACTCAAGTTGGGTTAGAGTGACCGACAGGACCTGTTCAAAAAGAGAAGTCTCCCTGTCTAACTGACTTCCAGGGGCTTAGCCCCAGGATACTGAACGCCATAATTCCTAATCTCATTGGTTGTCAGGTCTGCTGGCTGTAAAGTATAAATCAGTCCTTGCATATGCTTAGCTAATCGCTCTCATCAATGTAGTGACACACCAGTCCTTATTTTTTAATATCTGAACTCTTTATTTTTTAAAGGAATTGCAGAGAATCTGTTTTAGCCTTTTAACAAGTATTAAACACCTCGGCTCATGCTGTATCCACACTGCCATATATGAGGCTTGTGGTTTTAAATGATCCTGCAGCATCCAGTCATGTAGGGAGCACCATCACATTGTCTGAGTAAAAGGTATAAAGTAATAACCTATAACAAAACACTTCACTCTTTTTAGAATGACAGAAAAGGCTTCCTGTTGTTGAGCATATCAAACTCCTTTCGTGGTGGGTGGGTGGGGGGGGGGGCAGACTTATTTGTTCTGATTTAAGCTTCTGGGGCTGAAATGTAATACTTTCCTCAAAAATAAAAAAACAGAGTTAAGTGTAACCTGCAGCATTCCTTTCACCCATCCAATCCATTTAAAAGTACTCTCAGATTTATGAAAAGATTCTGCACAATGGGAGCCTTAATGTACTTTATTAATATTTTTTAGTTTATGAAATTGGATGAAAGGGGTCATGGTAGCCATTAAGCAGATTAATGGTCTGTGTTGGGTAAAGAAGATGCAATAAACCTAAAAGTTAATGCAGTCGTCGCTACAGAAAGGCCTGATGGGAAAGCAAGCCGGAAAAGCAACTAATAGACATAATTCAGTGGGATAATGTCTGATAACTACAGACAAGACGGATATCGCTTGGCAATATTATGGAGTGTGCGGACCGGTGTGGGCACATTTATGTACATTATTTATGCCCGGTAATGAACACCATAATGAAAAGTGGACACGGCGATAAATATGAAGCAGCGATAGTTCCTTCCTGATAATAATCAGAGCAGTTAACGTGTCCTGCAGAAGTGCCATCAGCCCCCAGCTCTCCCTTCTTCGCGCAAAGTAAATTTCGGGTTAAAACATACGATTTAATCATAGATATGGCTCCGAGAGAGAGAGGTGGTCCGAGCTAGCAAATAAACTACCTCCTCCATCAAGCAAGCAGATGAAAAGTAGTTTACACTCACTTAATGGGTGAGCAATGTTGAAAGCTCTCATTCGCGGGTCATTTATAAATATGCGCCTTTCGGAGATAATGACCCGGCCGCGCACATGGGTGGAATTACCCCCCCCCGATCAATCACCATTCATCCATGCAGAAATGAGGTGTTGGGAACATGGTGTTGTATCTAGCAGTGCTTCATGGACACCCCCCCCCCCCCGGTGGTGGACCAGCAGCGTGTTTATACAGGTGGTTGAAGTTTGTGTGGTTTTTAGCTAAGGACGTTTAGGGTGTACAAATACGTCTGCGGGGTGGTTTGTTAGCCTTTGTCCGAGCGTTATCGCAATGCACGTGTGTACGTGCGTGGGGTTTGCTTCCTGCTGGGTGCGCGTGCGTGCCAGCGCGCGCGCCAGAATGTGCCGCGTGCTTCCTGGCGGTGATAAACTGCCGGTACCGAGCTGCTCGTCAGCCAGAGGTGATCCGTCAGTGTCGACGTCGCTCGGTGGGTTCGTATCAAAGAGTATGTGGGCCTGCCCGAGCACTCTCCTGCTCGCACACCTGGAGTCCGTGTGCCACTTCGGTCTCGTGCTCAGCTTTTTTTTGTAGCGCATGCTCGCGCATACTCTCGTACTGCATCCCACCATTTCTCGCTACACTATCCTGACTAAGCACATCTTGCTTGAAATGATTACATAATTTTCAAATAATCCACATTTGATTTGCAAAACTTCAATCATTTAGATTATTTTTTTACACAGTTCCTGTAGGAAACATCCTGCCGTACCCCTGACGTCGGTGCATGTGATGGATGGAGCGGACAGGTACTGATTGTGTTATATAGATCGTGGTATAGGCTCCCCAAGACGCCGCTTCTCGGTTGCCTGCAGCTGCTCGTCTCATTCTGACACACGGAGGTGTTGAAAGCTCGTGGGTTTAGGGTTGTAGCCCCATCCTTCTAGCAGCGCGTCTTAAAGACACAGCGTCGTGGTGTTTCAGGCTGTGCAGGAAATGATGAAGCTTACCAACGATGCAAATGTGGGCTTTTGGGCTTCTGGGGCACTGACACTCAATATTACAGCGTATTTGTAATATTTTATTAATATTACAACCTCCATGACTCCACCTGTCTCATTGAGTGAGACTTAAACTTATTACCGTGCTATTCCCCCCCCCCCCCCCCCCCCCCCCCCCCCCCCCCCCTCCTTTTTAACGTGCATTTCTAAAACAAATGAGCAGGCTACAGTACGCACACCGAACACGCCAATTATGTGTCAAGTTCCCTGGTTTCGTGATCATTCCTTCGCCCCCTTACACAGACGGGTCTTCCCGAGCTGTCGTTTCTCCTGCCTGCTGCCAGGTGCGCTGATGTTGTGCAGCGGATCCTGCACGAGCTCGTCGCTACACCTGTTGTCTGGCGCACCTGAACCCGTCACAGCCCGTGACGTGGCGCACGTGAGTCCCGCGTCTCAAACACTCCCCTGAACCGCCTCCAGAGGTGATGGATATCTGACCTGGTTCGGATGAAATAAACCGACCACCGGTCCTGCACGGCTTGAGCAGTCTGGCTGGATTAATGCGGTGTACCGCCCTTGGAAGCCTACAGACACAATTTGTTGTGGCGAAAAGAACAAACGTCTTTTGTGTTGGGTAAAATATTCATGGGGAATTTGTCTGCGAAATGCCAGTAACTCTTGACTTTGCCAGAAAAACATGCTAAAAATAATGGAGCGACTGCTCCGTCAGTTTCTTTTGATGTTTCTAGTGCAGAATGGCGAGCACGTGCTTTGTAGAGTTCATCCTTTTACCTGAGCCTAACAAAAACGGAGCACGTGCCTATGACTAACAGCCTGTATTATTCACTTGAGTTATTCCGCTTTGTTTACTCCTATATTTTACATTGCACCGCGAGCCTAGATTAACGTTATATTTGTTTAAAGCTGGAATGACAAAAGCCTCTTGACTAATATAGTGTTTTTATTCTGACAAGCTGGCATTCACGTGAGCCACACTGCTTTTTACATGAAATACTTGACGGCTGTTTTCCTTGCACGGTATAGATTTTCCCTAGTGAGTCCTTCCATTTAACACGCATGCACACGAGGTAACACTGCACGGTGCCCGGTCCTCTGGTGCTGCTGCGTATCAGTCTGTCGCCAGCAGGTGGCAGTATTGCACTGCAGTCACACACGTCTTCCTTAAACTGAGAGCGTTGATGTACTTCTTAAGAAAATGTTGAGTGGAGTTAAGCGCATTGCCTGCAATCTGCCCTGGTTTGCAACCAGTCCCAGACAAATGGATATATAGATCTGTGACGAATAAACCAATGAGATACCTAGAGGATCAATATTTATAGTGCGGTAATGGTCTCTGAATAGAGAGTGGGGTTTCTATTTCGATAGGAAAAGCAGTTGCCCGTATTTACAAGGTAGTTCCGGAGCTCTGCTGAGCTGGTACAGTAGTAACCTTCCTCCTCCTGGTTTTGTGGGAGATGTTTTGTTTATTTATTGTTTTTTTATGTCTGCATATGACTGATGAATGAAAATGAGCATGTGTTAGTTCTTGTACCACCTCTCTGCAATGAACAAAATGTTGATCATTTAAATGAACAAGCTCAAACTGGTTTGCAAGTGTGTGTGTGTGTGTGTGTGTGTGTGTGTGTGTGTGTGTGTGTGTGTGTGTGTGTGTGTTTTAAGAATGCACATATTAAGAGGGCGCTCTTAATTTCATTTGTTTCCTATAATCACCTTTCTGAACTCCTCAAGCTGAGCACAATTACCATGGACTGTTAAATAGATTGTTCAATTGAATTAAAATTAATATTCCCCAATTAAATGTTGTAAGGTTAACTAACTCTGAATGTTGAGGAGACAGTCCAGAATGATCACTGAAATCCTGCTGGTTACTCTCTGCAAAAAAGGCCCCATATACACCCTGAAATAGAAGAGAAAATTATATGTGAATACCTTTAGGGAAATGATAAGTAAAAATGTCCCATTTTAATGAATCTATTGTGTGAATGGACAGAAATTAATTATGCTCCTAAATATTGCGTATTGAAAATGACAAAGAAATTAAAAGAAAAGCAATCAGGTAGAGTAGCAAAACTGGCTTAATTGCAGTTTAAAAGGATTTCCAAGGAAAACTTCATTAATCAAACAGAGCAACAGGAAAGTAGTTCCTGGTAGTTAATTAGTTTATTCTGTAATTGGTAATAAAAGTATTGTAAGGGAGACTAGGGAAAAATCCAATTGAGATGTTTTTTCTTTCTTTAAGTAGTATAGTAGTATATTCTGGCATGCATGCTTCTAGATCTCTTGAATACCCCTGGATTATTTAGTCTTAGTAGTACAATAGGAAAACATACAGATCAAGGCATAGGTGGGTGTGTTGCGCGTCATGGGTTCATATTCACATGTTATACATTGTTGCACTATAAAAGTGATGAAAGAATAAAACCCACATTTTATTCACCCCCCCCCCCCCCCCACTATCTCCTTCTCTCTCTCTCAGCAGTTTTTTGTGCTGAAACTTAACTGAAATTTAATGGGAGCAGTTCTGCCTGCAATCATGTGGAGTGAATGAGTGGGCTTGTCACCAGTGGACCATTGAAGACGCGTTATGGCGTTAAGGCTCACGCTGGGCCCTGGAACGGGCCCAGACTCATTACCGCGCGGATGGGACCACGCCGGCGCCCAGGCAGGGCGGGGCGCCTCCGCTCTCCATAAAGGCTTCTTAATGAACCTTCCACAAGTCAACATGCAGCGGGCGCTGGTTGATGGCTACGTATCTTCTGGGTAGTTGGGGGGGGGGGGGGGGGGGGATTTTCGGACGCCCAGCCCACACCGCTGACACGCCGGTTCTGTAGTCTGGAGCACGCGGAGGTGTAACAGGAAGTGGCTGGTGGCGTATGTGCAGGGGGCAGTGGGGCAGTGGGGGTACTGATGGGGCAGTGGGGGTACTGATGGGGCAGTGGGGGTACTGATGGATGGGTTCCTTCCTGCCTGCAGCTTTTACTGGGTTTCTGTCTCTGTTTGCCTCTTGACTGATCCCCCTCCCCACCGGTGGGGAGGTTCGATATGTATAGGGATGCTGTCGGTGACGATTTGCGGGAGAGTCTTGGTTAGTAGGTGCAGAGATGGAGGGAGGGAGCGAGCGATGGAGCGAGGGGGGGGGGGTGATTGGGGGAGAGAGATTATTCTCCAGCGTGTTTTGATTTGCAGCTGTGTCTGCTCTCCAAGGGCGCTCCACGTCTCTGTCATCGGCCTTCTCACTCCACCAGCTGTTTACCCTGCTGCTCTTGTTCCGGATCGTTCTGAATCATTAGTCCCCTTTCACCTCACCCCACAGGCCCCAGCCAAGGAAACTCATTTAGTGGTGTGACCTGCCGTTCCCGCCCCGCACCCTTAAGAATAAACAGTTGGTAGATGCGTACGGTCGCCTGCGTTGACTGCGAATTGACTTGGGAAGCGGTGCTTGTAGGTGGCGTTATCTCCCGGGCTCACGGCGGTTTAATGGGCGGGGACCAGACCTGGTTTCTGTGGGATGATGAAGGTGGTTGGTGAGGAGGTGTAACGTCCACCTTTGGTGTGATCAGCCACAAACGAACGGCCTGGTGCAGGCCTCCTCTGGCCATTTTAGTGTTGGCACAGGGTGTCTGCATGAGCCGGGGGGGGGGGGGGGGGGGGGGGGGCACCAGGAGAAGGTGAGGGCAGATCCAGCTATAGCTGCTCACCCAAGCAAGGAGAAAAGAAGTGTGACGTCATGGAACGGTGTCCATGTGTCCACATGTCCATGTGTCCACATGTCCATATCCACATAACGTGTCCAGTGCGTTTCACACACTAGATTGCAGGAGTTTGCTGATTGTTGCTCTAGTTAATACTGACATCCTATTATTATTGTGGTCTGAATTTGACTTTTAGAACTGTTTTTGACACGTTTGGAACAGTTTGATGGAAGGAGTGCATTTCTGTGGCTGGTCAGGAACTGTCGCCCGCCCTAAGTGATCTCGCGCCCTAAGTGATCTCGCGCCCTAAGTGATCTCGCGCCCTAAGTGATCTCGCGCCCTAAGTGATCTCGCGCCCTAAGTGATCTCGCGCCCTAAGTGATCTCGCGCCCTAAGTGATCTCGCGCCCTAAGTGATCTATGACAGTCAGTGCTCACTCCTCCCTCGTTTTCGAATCTCACACACTCCCACAAACACATTCAGCGTTCCCTGGTGTGACACACTTCCTAAATTAATAAATATTTTTTCCACATGATTTGCACGAGTTACTTCTTAATAACTCATTTTTAATAACTTTCTCTTTTGAACTCATTTACGCATGGGTGTTTACACATGGTTGTTTACAGAGTTAGCTTTTTTGTTTTTTTAATTCTTCAAACATACTTGATCAAATCAAAACATTCTTTTCAAGACGGAAACTACTGCAAGTGTGCAAAAGCTAACTGGGTCCAGCCCTGGGTGCATGGTACGTGTGTCCGGATGGTTGTGATATGGATCTGATGGGGAGGTCCAGAGTGCTTGCGGTGGAGCTGAAAACCGTGTTCAGTGGTGGGAGGAGAAGAGGAGACTGTGTTCAGTGGATGGAGGTGAAGGAGACTGTGTTCAGTGGATGGAGGTGAAGGAGACTGTGTTCAGTGGATGGAGGTGAAGGAGACTGTGTTCAGTGGTGGGAGGTGAAGGAGACTGTGTTCAGTGGTGGGAGGTGAAGGAGACTGTGTTCAGTGGATGGAGGTGAAGGAGACTGTGTTCAGTGGATGGAGGTGAAGGAGACTGTGTTCAGTGGATGGAGGTGAAGGAGACTGTGTTCAGTGGATGGAGGTGAAGGAGACTGTGTTCAGTGGATGGAGGTGAAGGAGACTGTGTTCAGTGGTGGGAGGAGAGGAGTCAGCATGGGTGTAATGCTGGAACTGGAAGAGGACACCGCAAATCAGAGCTGTAATCAGTGCTCATTACCTAATTAGCTAGTAGAGCCTACATCAGTGTTCCTCACTAAGAGGAGGGAGAAACACACACACACACACACACACACAAACACGCACGCACACACACACACACACACAAACCCATTTTGCTGTGGTCATAATACAATTTGGACTTTGTTCCATTTCCCACTGTAATTGGGGAACGCTTACAGTGCTTAATTATGATATGGAATTCCGGACATCGGCGGCGTTCCGGACGGATCGGGCCCCCGTGCGGGGCCGGACCTCGCTGTGTACGCAACCTGTTGGATCTGCTGCTGATTACAGTGGGCTGGCCGGCCAGCTGTAGCCCCCATTAATGAGAGATGATCAATGAAAAGGAGTGAAGGAACCTTATTGAGCAAGCAGCATTATGTAGGATTTATTTAGCAATAACTTTTGTGGGCCGAGACCAATGTCTCATCCGGAGGTGCCAGAAATGGAGGCCAAATTGGAAGCGAATGTGTTTTTTGAGTGTTAGATGTCTTGTTCTGACTGTGCTGGAACCGGATATCTGGTGCGCACACACGTTGTGTGTCTTTGTAGGTGTCTTTTGGACGTGTGTGTCGTCGAGCGGGGCGGGGGGTGTAGTGAAAGCGAGATTGCATATGTAAGACAGGAAACGCCGTCCGTCTGCTGTGGTTGAAAGTGCTGAATCTCTGGCCACGTCCGCTGCATACAGGATGAGCCAAAACGCTCACGTCCCAACCTACCGCAGAATAAATCTCCTGAGAGTAAATTGATGGTTGACCTTGTGATCTTTCCGCCACGGCCTCTCCTTCCAACCTGCAGCCAATCAAACACGGTTCACTCACTAATATTGATGAGCAAAGATGTGTGCTATCGATCTCAAGCGGGCCCCTTTGACAGCAAACACAGATTTGGTATTCAGACTGGCATGCTATGCTAGTGTTGCAATGATGGCCGACGGACAGAGCACGGTGGGTAATAAGGTGTCCTCCCTCATGCCAGGCTGGGCTGTTTGTGTTAATGATGTCCGTAAACGCCACTCCTTTCTTTCACACCCGGTCTGTCAGCATTCTAACCCTGGCTCTCCCCTTCGTCCCATTCAGAACACTACAGCAGCAAAGTGAATGGCCTGTAAAATATGTTTGGTCACCGGGGTAATGAGGAGTTTCACCAGGCATCCGGACCCATTACCACGGATATGTAGAACTGCAGACGGATTGGTTCCTCTAAGGTGCACACGCACAAACGGCCGTGCTGCCTGCCTGCTCGCCAACGATCCCCTTAGCATATCTGTGCGGTGGCGGACGGGAGATTAGCCCGTCCGGATGAGCTTTCAAATATTTCCTCTCCATAGAGTTCTGAAGGTCAGACAGGCATGCTTTGTGTCCGATAATTCCTGCTTTCTTCACTCCACGTGCCTGGTCACGCGACCTCACCGCACCAGAGAGGAATCTTCCCCTGCAGCCGTAACCACGTAACCTGTTGTCGCCATAGAAGGCAGCTACAACTGTTAATGGAAAATTCCACTCATTGCTGTGTTAAATGCGTCATTTAAAGCCCGAACCTTTTGGCTGGTGAATAAGACCCTGTTGAGTAAGAGCTCTGATGGGGGCTGTGCGCGCGAGAGGCTCTTCATTCTGGAACTTGGGAAGCGTTTATGGAAACGAGGGTCCAGATTCACTGGCCCTCTGATGTCAATGAAAAAGGAAACACAATGAGACGAGGGCCGTGGCGAGCAAATTCAGACGACCGCTGCCTTAAATCACATCTGACTGTACAATTGATCTTGTTCCCCGTAATGGCGGCCCGCTGACGAGTGAGAAAAGAGGCGATTGGCGCGTTACGTGAGACCGCCCAGCTCAATTTACCCCTACACGAGCAGCTCGGGCCCGCTTCTCTCTCCGGTAATGTGCAGCATGGCCCGAATGTAGTCAACCCCAGCATAATGGTCATCACCGTCAGCTACCTTCAGCGCAATATTGGAGGAACCTCTCCATCTTACGCACGTTGGCCAAGATCACAGGGGTTGAAATATCGTTCCGGCTGGAAGCTGTTAAATCATTTCCTTATAAAGACATTTTTTTTGGTTCGCTGTTGTGATGACCACAGAACTCGATCATTTCTGATTTGATTATCAGCACCGTGTATCCATCTCGGTGCGGAAAAACAAGCAAACGACCGATATCTTCGTAGCTCTCCCGTATTGCTCTATGCATTTGAACGTTTCTTATGCTCGTTTTCTATGTGGCGCTCACTCTCATTAGTTTCCTTTGCGCACGGGTCACCCGCCTGTCTGTTGGCAGGTCTGCGTAATGCTGTCTTCATATCTGCTTCCCACTCCGCTGCCTAACTCCTCTAAGTGGTGGTGAGCAGACTGGTTATTACTTAGAGCTGCAATCTCGGTTGCTCCGTCTCTATGATAAATTGTTTGTCACTTTTGGAACCTCCTGAAATGCCACGCGCCACGAAGCTTCCGCTAAGCTCCGAAGTGTTTCTCTTCTCGGATGGAATTACAGGCCCTTGGGTAATTGGGTGTTGGTAATGTTCGAGTTTGTGTTGGGAATGAACAGCCCGGTGTGCCTTGGCCCTGCCTAACTTACTGATCACGAATCATGAGCGCTACGGTTGTCTTCCGTCCCGCCGTGAGCCCCCCCACCCCACCGCTTGGCCCCATGCACAGGGCTTACAGACTCGCAGAAGAGCGTCTGGGAAATGCGTTTGTTTTAACCATCTTCTTTTATTGGTGGTCGTTTTGTTGGTGTAAGTATGCGAGCGTATCAATTTCTGTGCCTTGGTCTCGGCTTAAACTGTTTAAATTTATGAACGAGAGTGCTTGCTACACAAACTGACTGTATGATTTAAAAGTGACCTGCTAGCGAAGCTCGCCGTGCTACTGTAGGGCTTTGCTCAGCAGTCGCTCGGTTATTACTTTGTTTCTTACCTCGTGTTTCTTATGCATGTTCCGCACTGACTGCTCTGTGCTGATATCATTAAGTCCCATCAAAACTGAAAGGCCAGCTGGGATGCGTGTGTGATGGGCCCAACCATTCAAGCATCGCGTTGTCGGATGAAACAACATTGGATAGTGCAGTACCCGCTGGATCGACACAAAGGTGCTCTGTGATCGCTCTTTGTTAAAACGGCTCGTGCTGTGGTGCTTTTTGATCAGTGGTCCTTTGTCTTGCCAGCTTCACCTTGGGACACCCCACCTCCAACCTCTCCTCCACCCTCTCCTCCACCCTGGAGCTCACTGCGGTACTGACTCCACAGAGGTGGACCCATCTCTGCCCGCTGCTCTCCGACAGCGCAGTGGTGATCCAGATAAACAATGCGATGGCTGGGTGTGTGTAAATGTGTGGCAGTGTGCTTTTTATCTTGGGGACCAGATACAATAAAACGATTGTATTATTGTATTATTTATTGAATAAAGGACATTTTCCATGTTGTGAGGACATTTTTCTTGACATTGAATAGTGTCAGTTTAAGAAATCTGAAGGAGCCAAAAAGTAATATATAGTAATATATAGTGTAATAGAAAACCTTTTTAAAGACAATAATACGTGTGAATGTGTGTACTTAATAATTGAGAATCTCCTTTCAGTGAAGGGAAGGAGTGATTGGAAGTGTGTCAGAGAGAGTTTGAGTGAGTTGAGAGTGAGTAGAGTGAGAGTAAGAAGAGTGTCAGGGAGATGGAGTGAGAGTGAGTTGAAAGTGAGAAGTGTGAGTAGAGTGAGAGAGGGAGGAAGCCCTAATTGGGCCCTTGCTGCTGCATGTTTAATATGCTTATGCAGCTGAGTTGAGTCTTACTGATGACTCAGAGTGGGTGCTTTCGTTAATGATGCTCATTCCAGGGTAATAAGCAGAGGTAGAGCTGACATAACCCTGTGGCTAGGGAAGATGTACGTGTGTGTGTGTGTGTGTGTGTGTGTGTGAGCGTGAGCATGTTTCCATTCCTGAAAGACTGACAGATCATCTGACAGTGCAGCAGAAATGCTTTAAGACAACATGGTGCGTGGAGTCTCGGCACTTGCCATGCTGAGACACGCCGGTCCCAGCACCTGCTATCTGATCTCACTGTGAAGAGGCTTTTTTGGAATACAAAGCAGAATCTGTTTAGCCTCTTCAGAAAAGAAGAGCCACCCCACGGGATCTCCGAGTCATTATAAACCTATTTTTTTTGGAGGGGATTCTTTTGTCGCATCAGCGGAGGGTGTGTGAGCACGGGGCCAGGGGTGAGCAGAGGAACGTGCGGCGAGTTCTTCTCGGGCTGAGCGGGACCGCGGAGCGCGCCGGCACCTGGCCTGACGTCCCCCGGCTAGCCGCGCTTGTGGCTAAGCCGTCCGTGATGACTCAATGCCATCAGCTGCCACCGCCCCCCTGAAGTCCCGGGCCAAATTGGACACTTCACACACACTTTCACCTCCTTGATGGTAATTGCCTCCCAGCTCAGCTGGGCCCATCATGGTGGGGAGGACGTGCTAGAACAGATGGACTCTTCAGGAGGGGTCTCTCTCTCTCTCTCTCTCTCTCTCTCTCCCCCTCTCTGCCTGTCTTACATTAGGGCACAGTGTTTGGAAACCTCGCTGGAAATTGCCTGTTCACTAGACAAACAGTGCATGGACAGACTGCTGGTTAAACACAAGCACTGAGGCATAGATTACAGCAGGCCTGTTTGGCTTTGATAGGAACTAAACCTCAAAGGCGAGCACCATTCAAACCGCCATGGCCATTGGCTAGAGACTTGGGATGAAGGCAACGTGAGGGTCAGGGTTTTCTATTTTATTTTAATTTCTAATACCACTAATTCACAGAGCAGCATGAGTTCAGATCAGCTCGGTGCTAGTAGGTAATGCCTGCTGAGCTGATATGGGCACTGGGTCATGGTAAAAGTTCATCATGGGGAAACAGCTTTGTTAATGTTGTGTTGGTTTGTCATGAGGTGTGGACCAGAAGAGAATTGAGTGGCTTTCTGAGCCTTGGTGTGCATTCCAGGTTTGGTTTCTCTCTAGAGCGTTCGCCTTTCCCTCACTCATTAGACCCTGGACCTGCAGCTATTATGTTTGTGTTGACACACACCTATTGTAAAAAAAATGATGCACAGACACATTTTTAATTGGATTGAATTTTGCTCATCTTCAAACCTCGGCTTGTCATGAATTTATTCAGCTAATATTTTATCTAATTAGAAAACAGTCAAAGCTGATTAAAACTACTTGATGTATACATTTACATTATTGCCACCATTTGATAGATTGAGTACAGTATATGACCTTTGATACTGAAGGTAGCACCTTTAACTGTGCCTGTTCTCCATGAGGTACAGTAGTTCAGCTCCTGTAATTATGGTGGCAGGCCTTAAAACTGGCACTCAAGAATGAAAAGGATAGACCTTCAACATGCTAATTCCCTGTGGCAGGTGTAAGGGTTGGCAGCCAGGGCGAGTTCCACTTTACAGTCCTTCTGAGGTTGTTGCTGTGTGGGTGAGTGTTTGCATCACACCTCGCCGTGGTTCAGCCTGTTAACTGAAGTTGTTAAAGAGAAGTTTAAAACCTCAGTGGGGCTAAATCACCTTCTTTACAAGAACTCCTCTGCAGGACAACACCAAATTCGATCGGACTCTTTTGTAATTGCTTCCACTGAAAGAAAAGTAGCACAATTAAGCATCTCTGACTGAGGTAATGCATTGTTCATGGCGTGCCAATTTTCAATCAATAGAGTTATTAAAACATACCGCGTCTTTTATTGCCACTGTTGCTTCCAAAACGTCCCGGTCAGCCATTACCCTGTGACAGCGGGGCCCGCCTCATCTCGGACAGACTCCCTGTTTGTGCTCGTTTATGTAGGCAATAATGGCGGACCCATAATGCCACACCTGACCGCCTCGTGCGGGCGAAAATTTCCTCGGGAGAGAGAACGCCTCAAAGTCGCAGGGCAAAGACGAACAGGGCTGTTTACGTGGTGGTGAGACGATCTAAAGCTGCCAGACGCCTCGCCCTGGCACTGTTTAAGAATCTTCCAGCACAGCTGCATCCGTCCGAGCTTGGAATAGGGGCCCAATACAAAATGGCCACCGCATGCTGCGTCGTGCGGGGGACGGCACTCCAAGAGCAGCTCGGCTAACGCGTTTATCTTCCGGATGCTTCTGCGGGCCCCGTAGCCGCTGCGGCGAGTGACCGCGTCGACCGAGGGCTTCCGGGTCGGATGCGATCCGATCGAAAGCCCGAGAGGTGTGTGTGCAGCCGATGGGATTAGCGTCTGATGGCTCGTCCGGATAAGGCCGACGAACGTGCCCGTCACGGTTTCGCTCGGTAGCGCTCCACTCTTTCGTCCCGCGCTAGCAACCGCTGGGTGGATGGCGATATCTTGTTTGCTTCGTGACGGCAACGTGCTGGGGCTGAAATGACGGAGGCCGGCGGTGTCGCGCCCCCACCCTTCTCCGCCGCCGCTAGCCGGCAGGCCCGTCCAGCTCACGCTGCTCCCCGAGCCATTCAGACCCGACAATTGAAGAGAGGAAATTGCCCAAAGTGCTTGGAACCAGAGGGGAGTCGGAGGGGAGGAGAGGGAGAGGGGGAAGATGGCGGTGGCCCAGTGTTTGATTTGTGGAGCGTCATGGGGGACGGGGGATCATTTTTAGGGGAGAGGAACGTGGTGGAACGTGGCAGATGGCTTTGTTTGGGAGGCGGTGCCGCTCCAGGTGGTCTCGTGTGAAGAGGGAGAGTTTGGCGGGCGGAACAATGCGTGTGTCTCGGCGTACCTGTGAGAGAGAGCTTCTGGCTGCCATCTTCCACTCTTGATTCTCAGAATAAAGCTGTTGGATGCTTCGACACAAAAGAAATGGCACCCAGGAGCTGCAATCATATGGAGGAATGAGCAAGATGCCAGTACCTGTGGTTGGACATGTATGTAGCTTTGGTGGTTAATTGAATCTCCTGTTGGCTTTCTTTGAACCTCACCACCAACATGGTAGCCCCTCGCCCACGTGTTCCAGGACTTGTGGGGTTTTTCTATATTGATCAATTGGTTTTTTTGACAATTGTGGAAGCCTCCAGCCGATTACTTTGTCATATGTATAATGCCTTTTTTCCTTCTTTCAGTAAACATGCGTTTACAGGACTTTGAAGGTCTAATGCACAGTGTGCAGTCACTGTCCCATAACTCCCTGAACAATAAACCGAAGAAAGGGAAACGCATCACTGTTTGGCACAAGACATGTTGACAAAAGTGCTAGGTTTACCGTGTGCTTAAAAAAAGACAAAAAAAACATTTAATTTTTTAAAGAACAGTTTTGTACAACTTTGAGCTGTTTGGTGTCGTTTGAGTCTTAGACCGTCGACACAACATTTTGGTTGGCGTTCAATCAAAGCGGTCCCTGTGGCAATTAAAAGGTACTGCTTTGGTTTACTTTGACTTCTTTTTCTCATGCTCATCCTTCAGTGATTTACGGTGGGATTTAGTGCCTTGCCACGTTTAATTGTCTTCCTATTAATCAGACAGACGGTGTGAAATTGATCTAAATAAAGCTAATGATGTCATCCCGTCACCATAAACATAGGCAGGCAGGCTCACCCATAAAGCTGACGCTCTCATCTTTCTTCCATTAGTCACGCCGGGCTGTGGCCAGAGAGATGAGCTATGGCCCGCAAATACTATCGGGGAGGCGGTTTGGCACAGAAATAAACTACTAATTACATTAGATTAAACTGATATTATTCTCATACAGCACATTCCCCCCTTTTGGATCAAAATTTTCAGATTTTCATTCATCATTGATCAGAATGCAAAATGGAGTCTTTATATGGTTAACCGCCGCCATTTTCAAAATGGACCACTTCTCCCTCCTTATGTTAAAAACCCTGGCAGGACCGCGGGTCTGATTATGCTTTGATGTTGTATGCTGTTAGCTGTGATGAATGAGCCGTGATTTGGAAATACTGCACTAATGATCTCTCCAGCATAATTGCCCTAACCCATAGGGCTGTGTGTCGTTTGGATCTATCTATCGAATATGCATGGCTTTATGATTGAATCTGGCCGTGCTGCATTATGAAATGACGGCACAATGGAAATTACATTCCTGCTATAAAAACGTTCGAGATGCCAGCCATGGTCATTCAGATTAATATCCCTGGCTGATTAAAAAAAAAAAAAAAAACACAAATGCCCCACCCCCCACCAAAAAAAAAAAAAAAACTTTCTCATTATATGGGATGGGCTCCAGATTTTAAATAGATACCTTATGCATTATGCAAGCTAATTATAGAGAACAGCTCTAGGAGCCCATGGCAGGAACCTTAGACTAAGTAAACACACTTTAAAGGGAGGCTAAGGGCGCACTAGATCACTCAGGATTTTCTCACGGCCTTCTGAGTGCCTTGGCTTATCTGGTGACTTGGGTGTGTGTCCAATTCCAAATGAACCACTGTTGTGCATAAACTAGTCACTCTCTGCATCACTGGCTTTATTGCCGAGCTGTTGGCGGCCCGGACGGGCGGGACCAGGGTATGATTTAACATTCCCCACCTGACACGGTGACATATGTTGCAGCACGCAAGACCCCGTTGTCTTGCATTGTGGGCAGAACCTGAGCCCAGATGGTTATTGCTCAGGAAAGTGGTCTTTGGAGGAATTCTGAATAGAGTTGCTGGGTTGTGGCTGAGAAAGGGGCTGATTTAAGCTAAATTAACTTCAAGAGCATTTTTATGCTTCAAGCTCTCAAGAATACGCGGTACCAACTTTTATTATTTTTTTTAAACTCCTACCTTTTGATCTATAGTCCCTAATCACTTTTCTGTCTAAACCAGCTTTATGGGTTCGTTTAATAGGTGTTCAATTACCATCTTGTTTTGCGTAGCGTCTCTGCCACACTGGGCCCGCTCCTCACTGGTCAGTGGACCAACGCTCACCAGACATTTCTTAGGCGACGGACCGCTGTCTGCGCACCGCTGACGGCGTCATGGTTGCCATTGCTGTGCTGGTAGTGATGCACGGGCGCACTGCAGGTGTGTGTGTGTGTGTGTGTGTGTGTGTGTGTGTGTGTGTTTGTGTGTGTGGGTTTCAGTGCTGGGCCCAGCAAACAGGTGATCCAAAACTAACCACTAATGAGGACCAGTAGGACGAAGCAGCATGAAAACAGATGGACTGTGGTCTTTTCTGCGTGTCTGCGAGGAGATTTGAATAAGTAGACGTTCCTGATGAAGTAGACGGTGAAGTGCTTCACGGGCGTACGGGGCTCTCGGGGCGATCTGGAGGGTTATTCTTCAACTCCAGTCTGGATTTGTAATGTTAAAATGTCACGAGACCTTCCGAGAGAGAGACCTTGATTACGTAGCCTCATCCATCTGCTGCGATCTCGGTTTTCTTTGCGCCGTTCCTGTACGTGTGTGTGTGTGTGTGCGTGTACGTGTGGGGGGGTTTGAAAAGCCTTTTGTATTCACTGAGGTGCTTTTTCACTTAATGGAATGATAAATTCTGGGTATCCCTCCATGTGAAGGGTGAGATCAGGAAGGTGGTGATGCGACTCCTACCAGTTCTTCAGCTGTAGTAACAGAACCACCACCCCCCCCCCCACCCCCCCCGCCCGCTCCAGCTTGGCAATGACCATGCTTAATTACGGGAAATGGAGCTCAGAAAATGTGAGAAGAGGGTGGGCTGAGGATTAGAAGAGGCCCTGGGGTGTTTAACGGGTCCCGCCGAAGCAGGATGGACAGTGCTGAATATGTGGCACAGTTGTGCAGTGCCGCTAGCTCTTGCTGCTAGCCAATGTTGCTAGCTAATTCAATGTTGCTAGCTAGTGCTGCTAGCCAAGGCTGCTATCTGGACCCTCTCTGCCAAGAGCTGCATTTATTTGTCTCAACAAACTCTCACAAGCTCACAGCCTCCACCTGATTTCAGGATGGCAGCTTTGGCACACGTGTGTGTGTGTGTGTGTGTGTGTGTGTGTGTGTGTGTGTGTGTGTGTGTGTGTGTGTGTGTGTGTGTGTGTGTGTGTGTGTGTGTACGTACACCCTCATAAATACGCTGCCCTATCACAGCAACACATTCCAGCTCTTCCTGTTGATTACTCTTAGCACTTGTCTCTGTGCTTCCTGCCTTTCTAACACATACACACACACACACACACACACACACACAGTTTTTCACTGCGAGTATCCCTTAGCCTGAGTTCTTGTTTTTGTTTGTTTGTATTCGCCTGACTGTTTTCTCTCACTGTAAGCCCCTGTGCTGGCTCCAGTGTTTCCTTCTTCCCACAGAATTCTCTGCCAGAATTCCAAACCCGTGTGGCGTTTTCAGTTTTTTTCCCCATAATTGCATTATGTCTGGCCCGTATGCAGTTTGGCAAAGTTTTTCGTTGTTTTCTGTTTTTAATCAGTATTCGGGAGCTCTCTCTTCCTTACACAACGTGCCGTGCTGTGACAGCACCCTCGCCTCCACCCTCCCCTCCACCCCCCCCTCCACCCAGCACTGACGCGCTGTAAGGCCTCCTACCTTTTGGTCCTCTGATATGAAAGTGTCATGTCTCTCCTTTTCTGTGCTACAGAGGCGATTTTTGAGAGAATGTTGGGGTTCAAGGGCTCGACAAAAAAGAGCAGGTGGACAGAAGGTTGCGGTGTTGGGGCCTCATATTGCTCCGTGTACGGCCCCCCGCGCTCACCTCGGGGTCAGCCGCTCCCTCCAGACTTCACAGGCAGAAAAGGTCCATACCCCCGCTGACATTTCTGTCCTTATTGAAATTCCACTCCCCTGTGACAGAGCCAGGAGGATGACCCGGTCTCGGCCCGGCCGCTGCCTCCGAGAGCCGCCGCTCGTGCAGACGCCACGCCCCGTAATTCATATCGGACAACAGCGCCGATGAAGTCAGGAGTTCAAAGTTGGAGTGAGAAGTGTAAGAAGTAGTTGAAAGAGTGTTGCCTTTGGAGAGGGTGTCTGGGTAATGGAAGTCTGCGTAAGGGGCCGCGATCGGTGTGTATTTGAAGGCCTCTGTGAAGGATGGCGGCCAGGTTGCAGGTCCATTTATAATTTAGATGAGACAGTGATTGAGGGGTAATTGCACCTCCACTGGGTGTCCGTAGTCGACTACGGAAATGAGCAGAGCTGTTTTTTCTGTGGAGAGATTTAATGCGACCCCCCCACCCGGCCGTCCAGCACAGGCGGGGAGGCAGAGAGGAGGAATTACGAGGGGGTGAAGGAAACGGAGGGAGAAGCCAAGAGACGTACTGTTAGCAGGAATCAGAAAGGCACCGCACCTCTGTCACAGCAGGGACCTGTGTGTGTGTGTCTCTCTCTCTCTTTCTCTCTCTCTCACACACACACACACACTCAAATTCAGCCAAGCTGTTTAACTCTACCCCAGTTCCATCACCCACAAACTCACAAAAAGTGTTTCTGAACTGTCCCTAAAACGGCCCCTCACACACCCGAATATCTCAACCAGCCAGCAGTTAGAGTGTGGCGGAGTGCTGATGGGGGTATTGGTGGTTTCGAGTGGGTAGGGAGAGTGTGTCTCTCGGTTTGAGCTGCTCATTCCGGCCACCCTGCCTCTCCGGCGCTGTCCGGTGCTGAAACGAGCCGGCGTGAACTGAGGTGAACTCTGGTGTGCTGGGCTGGGCTACGCAGGCTGTTGCCTCTCCGCTCCCCCACCGAGCAGAGACAAAGAGGGTGAGCTAGGAGCGGGAGCAACACTCCACTCTGCTGTCTCCGAGCTGACTCCACTAGAGGGGAGAGGAACAGACACCCAGGTAGGACCCCGGAGGGATCAGGTCGGGCACCCGCCGAACTCCTGCTGTACCCTGGAGAAGCATGACGTGCTTAAGAGTCACAGGCTTATCCGTTTTCATCCGAAGTTTAGCCTGTGATACAGATGGCTGCCCAAGTATGAGCCTGGCTCTTGCAGCTGGCTAGATAAGTGGCATGCACTCATTTCTGGAGAATTGTGAACGGCTCCGGGTCTTGTGAGCCTGGAGAGTGTTTGGATGGGCTCGGGCGTGAGAGAGGCTGGGTCCTCGGGCCTGAAGCCTCGGGCCTCTGCTTCCTTGCTGCTTCCTCCGTGCAGGTGTGCAATTTGAACTGGCGCCTCCTTGTGGGCTCGGGCCTAATGACTCATGAACATAGTCAAAAGCCACACGCAACCTGTCATTGTTACTGTGAAATGGTGTGTATAGAGGTGTGTTTGTAGGGGGGTGTGTGTTTGCGTGTGTGTATAGATGCATGTTTGTAGGGGTGTGTGCACGTACATGCATGTGTGCGTGTGTGTGCATGTGGGTGTGTGTGTGTGTGTGTGTGTGTGTGTGTGTGTGTGTGTAGCTGCATGTTTGTAGGGGTGTGTGCGTGTGGATGCATGTGAGTGTGTGTGCGCGCGCGCATGTGTGTGTGTGTGTGTGTGTGTAGATGCATGTTTGTAGGGATGTGTGTATGCATGTAAGTGAGTGTGTGTGCGTGCGTGCATGAATGTGTGTGTGTGTGTGTGTGTGTGCGTGCATGCATGAATGTGTGTGTGTGTGTGTATGTGTGTGTATGAACGTGTATAGTTGTGTGTGTGTGTATGTGTGTGTATGAACGTGTATAGTTGTGTGTGTGTGTGTGTGTGTGTGTGTGTAGATGCATGTTTGTAGGGATGTGTGTGTGTGTGTGTGTGTGTGTGTGTGTGTGTGTGCATGAATGAATGTGTATAGGTGTGTGTGTGTGTGCGTGCGCGCATGCATGAACGTGTATAGGTGTGTGTGTGTGTGTGTATGTGCATGCGTGTATGAACATGTATAGGTGTGTGTATGTGTGTGTATGTGCACTGAAGAATAAGTGTCCTTGCTCCACTTTGGTGTTTGTTTCTTTTGGTGGGAAACCTGGGAGTCTCCTTTTGTGCCAGTTAAACATGTTGAAATGGGCTTTTAGGTGGAGGCAAAAGAATTTGAGAGGGACCCTGATTGAAACTATTCAACAGTAAATTGCAGAGGGGAGTTGGGGGGTTGGGCCTCTCATTCCCCATCACCACGGCGACTGCTCCCCCCGCAGGTGAAGGACACCGCACTTGATCCGCGTCTATACAAATGGCCGAGGCGTTGGGCGGTGAGAGAGAACGCGTGTTGGGCGGTGAGAGAGAACGCGTGTTGGGCGGGAGAGAGAACGCGTGTTGGGCGGTGAGAGAGAACGCGTGTTGGGCGGTGAGAGAGAGAACGCGTGTTGGGCGGTGAGAGAGAACGCGTGTTGGGCGGTGAGAGAGAGAACGCGTGTTGGGCGGGAGAGAGAACGCGTGTTGGGCGGTGAGAGAGAACGCGTGTTGGGCGGTGAGAGAGAGAACGCGTGTTGGGCGGTGAGAGGGAACGCGTGTTGGGCGGTGAGAGAGAGAACGCGTGTTGGGCGGTGAGAGGGAACGCGTGTTGGGCGGTGAGAGAGAGAACGCGTGTTGGGCGGTGAGAGAGAGAACGCGTGTTGGGCGGTGAGAGAGAGAACGCGTGTTGGGCGGTGAGAGAGAGAACGCGTGTTGGGCGGTGAGAGAGAGAACGCGTGTTGGGCGGTGAGAGAGAGAACGCGTGTTGGGCGGTGAGAGAGAACGCGTGTTGGGCGGTGAGAGAGAACGCGTGTTGGGCGGTGAGAGAGAGAACGCGTGTTGGGCGGTGAGAGAGAGAACGCGTGTTGGGCGGTGAGAGGGAACGCGTGTTGGGCGGTGAGAGAGAGAACGCGTGTTGGGCGGTGAGAGAGAGAACGCGTGTTGGGCGGTGCGAGAGAGCGCGTGTTGGGCGGTGAGAGAGAACGCGTGTTGGGCGGTGAGAGAGAGAACGCGTGTTGGGCGGTGAGAGGGAACGCGTGTTGGGCGGTGAGAGAGAGAACGCGTGTTGGGCGGTGCGAGAGAACGCGTGTTGGGCGGTGAGAGAGAGAACGCGTGTTGGGCGGTGAGAGAGAGAACGCGTGTTGGGCGGTGAGAGAGAGAACGCGTGTTGGGCGGGAGAGAGAACGCGTGTTGGGCGGGAGAGAGAACGCGTGTTGGGCGGTGAGAGAGAACGCGTGTTGGGCGGGAGAGAGAACGCGTGTTGGGCGGTGAGAGAGAGAACGCGTGTTGGGCGGTGAGAGAGAGAACGCGTGTTGGGCGGTGAGAGAGAGAACGCGTGTTGGGCGGTGAGAGAGAGAACGCGTGTTGGGCGGTGAGAGAGAGAACGCGTGTTGGGCGGGAGAGAGAACGCGTGTTGGGCGGTGAGAGAGAGAACGCGTGTTGGGCGGTGAGAGAGAGAGCGCGTGTTGGGCGGTGAGAGAGAGAACGCGTGTTGGGCGGTGAGAGAGAGAACGCGTGTTGGGCGGTGCGAGAGAACGCGTGTTGGGCGGTGAGAGAGAACGCGTGTTGGGCGGTGAGAGAGAGAACGCGTGTTGGGCGGTGAGAGAGAGAACGCGTGTTGGGCGGTGAGAGAGAGAACGCGTGTTGGGCGGGAGAGAGAACGCGTGTTGGGCGGGAGAGAGAACGCGTGTTGGGCGGTGAGAGAGAGAACGCGTGTTGGGCGGTGAGAGAGAGAACGCGTGTTGGGCGGTGAGAGAGAGAGCGCGTGTTGGGCGGTGAGAGAGAGAGCGCGTGTTGGGCGGTGAGAGAGAGAGCGCGTGTTGGGCGGTGAGAGAGAGAGCGCGTGTTGGGCGGTGAGAGAGAACGCGTGTTGGGCGGTGAGAGAGAACGCGTGTTGGGCGGTGAGAGAGAACGCGTGTTGGGCGGTGAGAGAGAGAACGCGTGTTGGGCGGTGAGAGAGAGAACGCGTGTTGGGCGGTGAGAGAGAGAACGCGTGTTGGGCGGTGAGAGAGAACGCGTGTTGGGCGTGAGAGAGAACGCGTGTTGGGCGGTGTTTCTCCGGCTCTCTGTCGGAAGGGCGGTGGCATAGGCTCCGCTTTTTAAGGCTGGGGTTTTTGTTTTGTTTGCAGAGCTACTTGATAATGATGGAGCAACCCTCCTAATCTAATCTAACCCTCCTAATCTAATTAAACCCTCCTAATCTAACCCTCCTAATCTAATCTAATCTAATCCTACATCACCAGTTCATTAGGTGTTACGTAATAGTTATAATGTAAATACACTTCTATAAGGTGTCCTGCTGCTAGTTACCTTCATGGCAAAAAATTTGCAATGTCCTTTTTTTTTTTTTTTAAACCTCACTGTACTTGCTTTAAGTTCTTTTACTGCTTCTGAAATGAACTTCAGGTGGTGGAATAAATTGAAGCTGCCAGTGTCCCCGTTGATTTTCTTTTAAAATAAATCTTTTTTTTTTTCCTGTAAATCGGTGGACCAGTTTTTATAGCCAGTTTTTCACCGGATCAGTTTCTATAGGCAGGCAAGATGAAGAGCTGGATGTTGAATTCCTTATGTTATTGATTCCGACAGCACCGAACCAAAGGAAAGACTTTAAGACAGTATGTAGCAGTATGTATTCTCTACCATTTATCTTAAGTCAGTGCTTGCTATCTCTCTCCTTCCCCCCTCTCTTTCTCTCTCTCTCTCTTTCTCTACTTTTCCTTTGGCTCTGTCCTTTTTCCATCACTCTCTCTGTTTCCCAGAACGAGCGTACACGATAATGAAAGAACTGCTTGTGTCAGCAGTTGTTTAAATACTGATATGCTCCACGTTGGAGTGACACGTTGAAAACTGGCCGTTTGGGTAAATATTAACGTTGTGTAATGGCTTTTGATGTCTGTTTAAAAAAAACTACTGACATTCTTTGACAAACAATGTTGCTTCTATGGTGATATAAGCAGAGGTTTCCAGACCAGAAGGTGCATAAAGCAAAGAATCATCACTGACATTCAAGAAAAACAAAAAGACTCCACAACTATCGCCAAGTTATCAGAAGTGATGTATTTCCCCAGCTATCTCTGGAGGGCTGTTATCCTTCAACTCTTCTGTCTTCCACAGAGTTTGTTTGGTGAGACAATGCAATATGGTAAAAGCGCATGGCAGTAAACTGTATTCTCCGAGACATTTTTGTTTGTTCCCCCGCATGAATGACGATGACATTTCACTGGAAGTTCCTTTGACAGGGTTGGCACCAGTGTTGTCGTTTTTGTGTGGGCTTTAATGCCGAGTGAGTCTGGGTAGTTTCACTCGTACTTGTGCGCTATTCAAGAACTCTGTGTGTGCAGTGGGTTGTAATTCAAACAGGAAGTTCTTATTTGCTTGATGAAGTAACTTAAATTTGAGTGCTCATTGTGTTCCGAGGGAGAGATGGTGAGGACCGTGTGTGGTGGTTTCATCCTGCACCATCTCTGTCCGTCCATGACGGGTGGATGACGCAGGGAGCACAAGGCCCGGTTGTCAGCAGGTTTCTGATTCACAAGATATGAAAGCTACTCATGGACATCGTCTTCTGACTAATTCGATTCAGCACCACGTCTGGTGTTAACACTTCATCTCCGGCTTCCCTGGCGTCCTGTTAATCGCTGGTGTTTTGACCTGACCCGTACTCTTTAGTGTGGTATATGTCTAAGGCAGCACGACTTTAGTCTTCTGCCCATTAATCCAGCCCTCCTTTGAGGTTTCTTCCTTGGCGATTACGGAGGTTTTTTGAGCAAGCCCGGGTTCTGCTCCCGAGGGGCCCGAGTCAAAGGTGAGGAGCCGTATTTCTCCATATACCCAGGACAAAGTGAGTGCAGCGCCCGCGTTTTCTCTGAGCTCCTGGGGCTCACGGGTCTTAACCGCTGGGCTTTTTATCACGCAGGAAACACTGGCGTGTACATGTGAAACAGGAAACACTGGCGTGTACATGTGAAGCAGGAAACACTGGCGTGTACATGTGAAGCAGGAAACACTGGCGTGTACATGTGAAGCAGGAAACACTGGCGTGTACATGTGAAACAGGAAACACTGGCGTGTACATGTGAAGCAGGAAACACTGGCGTGTACATGTGAAGCAGGAAACACTGGCGTGTACATGTGAAGCAGGAAACACTGGCGTGTACATGTGAAGCAGATGTGAACATCTGAAACAGTCGTTTGCTCTCCTGCAGCAACACAAAGACCGCATTTGACTATTCCTTGATCTGGAATGAGAACTGGGACACAGTGAAAGTGTAGACTGAAAGTAGGGAGAGTGTAGACTGAAAGTGTTAAGTATATATGCTTTTTTCTCAGTGTCTCTATTTTTTGCTTCACCTGAGATTTCTAACATATTACCGAGACATTTCTAAGATTTTCTAGATGTACTCCTGTACTTCGCTGACCTCACCTGGATTTGCCAACAGCTCTTTATAAATACACATAAGTACACATAAATACACATAAGTACACATAAATACGTTCTCTAGCCATTAACCCAAGGGCTGAGGGGGACACAAGCCAGTTATTTCAGCAGAAGCTCATAATGCGAACTAACCTGATTGTAGAACTGTTACACAAACACAGGAGTAGTTCTCTCTCTCTCTCTCTCTCTCTCTCTCTCTCTTTCTTTCTCTCTCTCTCTCTCTCTCTTTCTTTCTCTCTCTCTCTCTCTTTCTTTCTCTCTCTTTCTTTCTCTCTTTTTCTCACTCTCTTTCTCTCTCTCTCTCTCTCTCTCTCTCTCTCTGTGTGCTTTATTACCTCATGTAGAAGCACTCAGGGGAGTCCTGTGTCATCGTTCAGATGTCCTAAAGCAAACAGAAAGAAATCTTCTTTTTAGCCGAGAGCTACTGACGTGTGTCTCTCACTGCGTGTCTTTTGCGCAGACACCAAGTGAAGATCTAAGTGAAATCATTCGGTTTGCTTTTTTTTATTGGACACGCTCGGCTAAACAGAGGGAGGCTATTCGGTTTTTGTTATTGCGCAAGTCAACTGCGAAGCACTTTGAATAATCTGAATAGGCTTCAGGCATGTTTAAAGTGTTCAGGTTAAGCCTTATTTTTTGCAGCTATAAAACGAGGAAGCCACTGGATAGAAGAAACTGGGAGAGTCCCACGTTCCTCTGTCTTAAGAGGCATCTTAAAGTTTTACCGCTGCGCTAAAATGGCCACCTGCTTTCTCTGTTGTCTCCCGAGGAAATACTGTAATGCCCTCTTTGGCCCTCACAGCACATCTCTGTTTATAAAAGCCTATTGTGTAAATATATTTAATAATGGTTGAATTTGTCTACCTAGTTATTTACTTTAGAGACACAGGTGATGCATTAAAGGTGGCTGTGTAGTTTTATGACTCTTATTAAAAATCATTTAAAAACTGCAAAATCAGTGATTTTGTAATTGGTCTCAAAACACAGGTGATGTGAGTAGAACCACGCCCTAAATTTCCTGCACTGCATTGATGCGCTAAATGCGCAAACACTCGTTCTGGTGTTGGATAGCGCTGGCTATAGACAAGGTGGGAATTTTTGCGTTTTTAGCATCGATTATAGACACGGCATATAGTGTCTATAATCGAGGCAATGGAGAAATTCCTACGCTCTCATATAGCCTATTTTTTAGCCTATTTACATATTCCATATAGAAATTCGACATCTTTATGCTCATGTAACGGACACCGGTGATGGTTAGCTGTATTTTAATTAACGCCGGAGCCTAGTCCAGCCGTGGTGCGAGGAGCCTGCCGAATTAAGGCAGTTCATTAAACCCAGCCCGGTGCCCTCGCACTGCTCCGCTCGCGCTGCTAAGTCTTCGGCGCTTGACAACACTTCTGAGCTGTTTAATTAAGTCTGCTGGGTTTGCATCGACAGGCCCCCGAATTATGTGCGCTGCTCTCCGGCACTGCGTCATCCGCTCTGACGGCTGTTAATTGCCAGAGGTTTAACTGGAAGTTGTTCTGTAATTGCATCAGAGTCCAGGGCCCCCGTTTGGACTGGCGGACTTATATATTACACATCCCAACCCCTGCAGGTATATTAAGCACTCAGTGTTTTACTGAATCCATCAGGGCCTTATTGACATGCCATGTCTACATGAGAAAAGCGGAGTGGACCAGTGTTTATCTATCAGTGCCTGACGGGCCCGGCCGGACACCAGCGGGCCTAATGCATACCGCTAGCTCTGACCTTTTTAACGTTATTATAGTCCTATTGACAATACCATTAATGTCATATCTTCCTCTGCCTCTCCCTGTAGCTCTTTAATGACTGTGCTCCTGAAGGCTGCTCCCCCCCCCCCCCCCCCTTCGCATGACTGACTTTTATGCTTTGTTATTTATTGCTCAGCAGAGACAACAGAGCAAAAAGAGTTTCATAATCGAATTGATTTGATTGGGATCTGGCTGGAAAGCTTTACTTTAGTGTCTGCTGGCTTTTAGATCGAGGCTAAAAGAGAGGAGAAGAGGACTTTAAAAAAAATCAATCAAGCAGAAAAATCATTTATTTCATGTGAACTTTCTATTGCAATTAGTAAGTAAGTAAGTAAGTAAGTAAAATACATTTATATAGCACTTTTCACAGGCACAAGCCACAAAGTGCTTTACAACGGAAAATAAAATAAAATAAATCAAAGACACAAAAACACACACTATAAAACAGAAATAAAATACAGTGTACAAGGTCAACGGCTGCAACCTCCACCACTAACTAAACGCCTGCGTAAAAAGGAAAGTCTTTAGCTGTTAGGCACAATCAATTAAATTATTTATTAATAGAGATGAATCATCTGTGGTTGAATGGTTGTTTTCTTTGAAGCCGATTTGTTTATTTGCATATGTACATATAGCCTACTGTTTCTATGTCTGCCCTACATTTACCAAGAGGTAGTGGAATGAATTAATCATTGGAAATGACTCTTCAGTGGCCGAGTAATAGGAAATTTGACTTTCATGTGGAGCAAAAATGACTTTCTTTGCGAGTTCCACGACATCTCCACGCACCTCATCCATGACCTGCTGGACTCTTATCGCTACCCATCTTATTCTGACTGTACAGCCCCATGCAGCCTGTTTATCAAGAGACTTTAGCATTCTCCTCACACTCGCCTCAGTGTGGAACATTCAGCACCACGGACAGCACCACGGCTCTGCCATTAACCTTCCTTTTTATACTGCGCTGTTCATGGTCGTATCCCCAGGAGTCGGGCCCCTCTTTAAAGCACAGCCTGGGACGCGCTCCTGTTCCCCCCCCAGAGAGAGGCTCTGAGTTATGGGCCGGATTGTCACCAGGCGAGGGGAGAGGCGGGATTGATTCCCAGAAATCATCAGAATCCCGCGCTGGCCTATTGAGCGTACTCATCTGTTTCCCTGACATGATTGTTCCTCCCTTGTTACTTTATGTTCTAATCAATCAGCTATGAGTAAAATGGCAATTACAGCAGCCATCGATACAAGCAACAGAGAGAGCAGGAATGATGGGACCTAACACTGCTGCAAATTGCCATTAAAGTTCCCCTCTTTTAGAAATGGGGGAGGGGTTTTAATGGATAATAATCAGGGGTATAATTCTTGATGGATTAAGCAGTATTTCACATTTAATTGCTCCTAACAAACCGGGTGTGTGTGATGACGCGTGCTGGATGCTTTAAGACATTTTACAGGTTGTAAGTTCCGTAGCCAGACTCCGCTCCCATTGGAGGGGTTGACTTGTTTAAAACGGTGCTGTTTAATATTTTAACATTTGCTGTGGAATAATATATTGACGTATTGCTAAGTGTGGAAGGGACAGCAGCTGCTGAGGGGAAACTGCAACTGGTCTGCAAGTCAAATTCAACAGACACAATATAGCTGCGCACAATGTGAGTGGGTCTGAGGGCCTCAATTTCATTGCCCTTGTACGTTATGCAGGAAGAATAAAGCATCTTCGATGTCGAATAAATATATCATTATATAGGTTATGTACTGAACGTACAAAAAAACCCAAATCTCTGCTCAATCTGACATTTTTCATTGGTGTTAGGTGGTACTAGATTCAGCCCATATTTAGTAGACAGATGTTTCAGACTTCATTCTATAAAAAGATGTTGCGACTTACCAAGTACAAATTCCAGGAACATCTGTTAGACTTTGCTGCCTCCCTTTAAGAATTTTTGATTATGATTATGAAGACTTGCAGACAGCATTTGTGTTAGGAAATTGCTGATGAAGTGATCTCTATTACATATGAGCGAATTTCCTGTACAATTTTGTCCTTCGACTGAACTGGTTAGTAAGTCAGAGAGACATCAGGGTGATGGGATGTTCTGGACAGAGTGAGCTGTATTAAATGAGCAGCTGATTTCTGCATGCTTTGAAGCTACACCTCACAGACTCTCCAAAATTAGGCTGAAGAAACATGCCAACCAAATAGTCACAAATTAGCTTTGCAATCCATATGGAGAGAATGGCTGTCTGGCATCGTTCTCAGACGATGTATTAATTTGTACAAAAATGTGAAGTATGAAAGCATAAGAGTAGCATATCTGACGCTTTGACTGGTGTAGACGTACAAAGGAATATTCTAACTGACCAGGCAAACCACTAGCTGCACCATGATAATCACCAAATATACTTTTGAGTTTTACTTCATTGTTGTATTTACTTTCTTAGAGTAAAACTATGCCAGAGTCCAGTTCTGATCATTTGTATGTTGTATAGGAGAATAAAGTGGTGTTGCCCAGGAAACCCACTACACTGCTGACTCCACAAAACGCCACTTTTCATCTGAAAGGGGAGCTCTCCTGGGCATCCCGACCAAACAAATGGGCAAAGCAAATGCAAAACAGTGTTCCACGCTGTAAAACGGACTAGTAATGAAGTTACAGACAAAACAATACCCAGGTGGCTCTAATATCCATGTGCAATGAAAGAACGGGGGTGGGGGCTTCTGCTAGCTGTAATTTACACAGAATGGCTGTTGTGTAATGACGACGTGGTGGGAGGACGGGGGACGCTCAGGTGACCCAGTGTCCCCTCCCCCCAGGTCCAGTGTCCCCCTCCTGGCGTCTCCTTCTCCCAGGTGCTCCTCCGCGTGCTCCCATTCGTACGGCGCACACCTGCGGTCTCCTGACGGGGCCCAAGCAGCTACTTCATCAAAATCAGGTGCAGGAGGAGAGGAGGAGATTCCCCACAGGAAAACACAGCTGAGCCCCAAATAGCAATCAATCACCCCCCCCCCCCCCCCCCCCCCAAAACTTTTCCTCCAGGTCCGATAGCTCGTGCTGAAGAGAAGCAGGAAGCGTGGCTCTATTCAGCCTGGCAGCCTTCTGTGCCTTGTAAATGGACACTGCAGGAAAGTGGTTCATAAGCGTCCATGCAGGTGCACTCGAAAAACTCTTTTTGGAATGAGGATCCAGGGCTGATCGATAAAGCCACTACAGACTTTTATTATTGTATTTGACGCCGGCAGGTCAAGCTAGCTCATGTGAATGTCAACACGCTGACCAGCACGCCATCCGTTATTGAACGAGACGGTGGATTTGCCACTGACTTGGTGGTTAAGAAAGAGTCTGACAGGGTAGTAATCGTACGTGGCTACAGCCTGGGACTTTCCTTACAGAGAGAGTGAAAGCGGGACGTCATGAGGGCTGCATGTTCAATATTTGAAGGACTTCTGGGCTGATCAGTTAGTGCTCTTAAAGTGAGGGTGCATCTCTGATTAGCACCGTCTCCGGCTGATTGGTGTTTAACCTGTGGGTCAATCAAGCAGCATGGACCCTTCCATCAAATCGGCCCCTCCCCAGGCAGCGGTGGCGTGCCTCAAATTGCTTTTCATAAATGAATGATGCTCGTATGGTTCCATGCAGTCATCAGATCCTTGTGACAGTTGTGTTGGGACGTCAACACAGAGCACACCTGAGTATTGATCTTGCCGGACTAAATGGAACGGTGACTGGTTTTTATGATGTACCATGATCTAAAGCCCAACGACAAGGTTTCAAGGCTTAATTGTTCTGATAATCACGTATAATTACCATATTATAGGTATGATGACAACATTTTCAAACCGCCCCAAGCTTTAAAAGAATCACATATCTAGACAGAGCTGAAATATACCTTTAAAATGATACCTCAATTTTGAAACTTGGTTGAGAATTGATAGTTATGATATTTATAATATCATGTATCACATTAAAATATAATACATTAATTACAATAGAAGTCGTGTGACTGAAATTTACATAATCTAATTCTAATTAATCAGAATTAATAATTAATCATAATCATAATCTAATTTGAGTACCATTTAACAACAAGTTATATCAGAAAACAATGAGATTAAACTGCACAACACTGGTATCAGTACCGATTTCAAGAAAACACTGTGGGAATGAGTTAAACCGAGACGCCGCTTTTAGCCTAAAGTTGCTAGCTACCGTGACGTTCGATACACCAATGTCAATCATGACTACTTATTTTCCGCGGTCTAGTAAAATACTTTCGCCTGCACAGATTTCGATTAAATTTGGTCAGTATTGAGATAAAAGCTGTATTTTTAGGTCCACATATATTTCGATGGTGTCCGGAGCGTTGATGAAGAAAACAGACCGCTTGAAAACAACAAAGTATCTTATTGCTGGTCTCCCGACCTGAAATCGCCTCAGAATTGACTATAAATAGTGCCTGATGATTGGCTGGGTTGTGCTTGACGAAGTCACAGTAGTATTCAGGAAAAAACATACACCTGCTAGGCGGTGAGGAGTGATGTTATATGACACCCTTACAAAAGTACAACGTAGTTTGGAACACATTACTGAGTTTGTCAGCATACCTACATATTAAGGGAAATAAATGGGCTAATGCTAAAGTCTCCCTGCCGAGCACGTGGCAAGACAACACATGGTTGGATGTCTCATGGTACTCTGTCTTTGTTTGCTAAATCTTGAAAACAGGTGCAGAAGGAGAAGGTGCTGTGATGTGGTTGTTTTTGCCCAATTAAGACTACAAAGTCCAACCTGTGAGTGTATTCCTTAAAGGTGAAGTTGGGCGGGAACGGGGTTGGGGTGAGTGGCAAAATGAAATGGCTGTGCATTAAATTAGACACACATTAACACCAGCATGGTGATACCAAACACGGGTTTCATGTTGTTCCCTGAAACCATGGTAGGCAAAGTTCATACCCTCTCGCCTCTATATAGTGTGGGTAAGTATATGCTACAGGCGTTCTCCTGTGTCAGGGAGAAGAGCAGGGCGTTGAGGAGCGCTACAGATCTTTCACCACCTGCTGGGAAGCTGAAATCTCCTCCTCGTCTCCTTCCGTTATCTTGAGCTCCTCTCCTGGGATTTATCCCCCATCGCCGCACCTCTTCAAAGACCGATGACTCCAAACACAGAGCTATTTTTAAAGAAAACGTTCCTTTATTTCCTTCTCTCCTTCCCTCCTCCCAACCCCCCCATCCTCTCATGATACCCACAGGCCAGAAGGTTCAAGTTGGTGCTGACTCACTCAACTTTAACAAAGACCCCGAGGCGTTTGTATCGCAGGCCATCAAAGGAGGTTCACCTCCAAAACCGCCTCGTGCTGTAAGGAATTTCTGTGCATTCAATGTGAACGAACAGATGCAAGAAAAACACTGTTTGTGTGTCTGTTCATCAAAGACAGTTTTCACCTCGGGTTTATTTTTTGTCCTATGTGATGTCACACTCTTTTGTATTGAATTTTGTCCTACAAAACTCCTACAAACATTTCTTCACAAACATTTTACTGATGAAACAGATTTTCCACTTGCCATAAATGTAGTCAGCCAGCCAAAAATTGCCTATTGTCCAATTCTGACTCAATCTGACTAGTTTAATACAAGAGCATAAAGTGATGGCTTCTTTCAGGGAGGTGGGGGGGGGGGCAGTAGAGCTTTAGTTCAACATTTTGCAGTGCAGCGTACACTTTGTCAAGTTTTCCTTTGTGAATGATCCCATCAGTGTCTGGATGGACAGTATAATATTCTCCGTGAACATCCGTCACCAGCTGGGTCTGGTGTCCGTGTCCAAGCTATGAACTGCTCCTTCAGCATCACTCTCTGTCCGAGCAAACATCCCAGAGACATGACGAATACAGAGACCTACAGCGAGGCAAAGGGGGGGGGGGGAAGAAAAGGTCAGTTGGCAGCACGTCATGCAGGGCAGTAGATGCCTGACCGCTGGAATTTACTGAGATTAATCTGTCGTATGGTGACAGAGCTGCTCCTAAAAGGTCACCCATGGCAACAAGATGTGTGGGCCGGCTCGGCGCTGAAACCTATCGGGTCTGACCGCTGGCTGGACGGACCTCCGCTACTAGCGGCATCATAAAGGTCATTTTCCTCGGGTTTTCTCCACAACTGATCGCTCTGTAGGTGTAGGGCAAATGATTCCTCCTTACCCACTGACAGGCTCAGCCGGTGTTTTTGTAAAGGTGCGTAAACTGCTCTTGTTATGAAGAGAGCTTGGACAGCTTTGTCGAGCTTGGCTGTTCCGAGACGTCCAGCCGGTCAAACGAGGAAGCCGGTTACTGGTACATTCGTGCCGTCCAGCACCAAGCGAGCTTTTCGCCTTCCCGTTGTTTGATGAGTGTGTTTCTTTCGAGGCGCTGACATAGGTGTGTATTCCACGTTCCAAAATAAAAGTCCTTCACAGGATTTTATTCAAGCTTGCTGGACTTTCTAATTAGTGGCAGGTATCCTGGTGAGGACTTTTACTTTCTGGACCTGGAGTGTCCACCTCTGGGCGCTGACATGTGGCATGTTGGTAGAATGCAGCGTGATGCATGATCGTCTCCGTCAGGCGCCACTGTGCCGGTTAGAGCCGTTGGTTTGGTGCCGGTGTGGCGAGCCTGGCAGAAGGGGGCGCTGTTTCCCAGTGGCTGCTGTAGGAGTCTGTTGTCAGAGGTGCAGTTGAAGATCTCTACGAGCAGTCTGAGGAGACCCCGAGCAGAAACGAGAGATGTTTGCAGGTTCATCGCAGGTGTCATTTCTCTCAGCTTTTAGTTTGCTGTCAGGCGTGATAAATTAGACAGGAAAAGCTAAACGGGCTTAAAAAAGGCTACGAATAATACACTTGGCAATAAAGCACAAAACCTTAACAATTACACTTTTTTTTCTGAGCATTATCTCTCGAGATCTGATTCAATGTAGCATTGTGATAAAACCACAGTTTTTGTTTTTACTTTTGTTGGGATTTTTAAAAGACCATCGCCTGTGGGTGTAGAGCATTTCCTTCTGACTTTGAAGGTTCATTTAATTCTGAACTGCACGGTGTACCAGCGTAATCCCTGGAAATCTAATTAGCCGGCTAGCAATGAGCACAGACGTTTGACTGTAGCCAGGAGGATCCCACCTTTGGAAATAAATGCCAAAGATGAAGGAAGGAAAGGCAAGAAACCCTGAAAAGGGAGCGAAGAAATGATGCCTTCGGCCTCCTGATTAGCATGAGTGCTCCTTCTGTATGTAGATGGAGGAAGGTGGAACCATGAAGGCTCTTGAGAGTGGGCAAAAACAGGCATGGCTGGCAGAAATGCAAACACGAATGTGAAAAGGGATTGCAGGCCTGTTTTAAAGACATGGTTATGGGTTTGGAGGGCTTGGAGCGCGGGGTGCATTAGGGGTTGTTGTTTATCATGGCGAGTGTCATTACGGCCGGAATAAGCCCGCTTTCCTGCGGCCAGCGTGGCTGCCTGTGAACTCTGCAAAAAAAACCTTTATCTCATTCTCCTCCTTCAGACGTGCTGCTCAAAAATCTCCTCACCAAAATCCACTCGGGCTCTAATGGAAGTTTGTGCACTGACTCGGCTGTTTGTGAGATTTCTTTGTGCCTGTTGAAGAGTGCTGCTTATGGAGGGAGTAAAAGAGGAGGATGGAGATGTGGAAGGTGGAGTAAGCGGCCTCGTGCTGCTCCTCAGACTCCTACAACAGGACAAGGAGGTGTTGGAGGGCTTGGGAACAATTTTTTAAAAAGCTTTCAGTCGTGTCTTGAAGGCGGAATAGTACGAGTTACGTTTTCTTAAGCAAGTGTACATTTACATTTAGGACATTTAGCAGACGCTCTTACCCAGACACTCACAAAGTGCTTTGCATCCGTTTACAGAATGCATCCTATATATTAGCACAGATAGGCCAGAATTCAAAATACCCTTGAACCAGACTACTACTAAACTACAGGAATCAATGTCATTAACTAGTATTTTGATTAGGCATTGGCTCACTTGAACAGGAATTAAAACTTATGCCAAACGTAACCAAATAACCATAGACAGATAAACATACAATTTAATAACATGTGTTATCTGCAGAGTTAGTGCTCATTTAAAAATACGATAAAGACGGCAAGAGAGACTTCAGTCCGAGAAGCTAGTGGAAGATCGTTCCACCATCTCCGTGCCAGGACGGAGAAAAGTCTTGGTTTGTCTTCTGTGAGATTTAAGCATGGTGTTTTGATGCCAAGTTTACACCTCCAGGAGCTCACAATCGCAAATTGATTTGGGATCAGGCTGACAAGCACAGGTTTTCATTTAAATTTGGAGGAAAGTGCTAAAATAATGAAAGTAAAATGTGGCAAAGTATAAAATCTAAAATAAAAGACCCAGTTCTGGGCAACAGCTTTATCTAATTCTTACAAATTGTTTTGCTTTCCTAAAGTTGTGTGTGTTTGTGTGTGTGTGTGTGGGTGGGTGGGTGTGTTTGTGTGTGTGTGTGTGTGTGTGTGTCTGTGGGTAGGTGGGTGTGTGTTTTTAAAGAATTAAAGAATCACTATCTTGACCAACTCAGAGACATGACTGATAAAACTGAGGACCCCCAGTCAGAGATGATAGAAATGACTCAAAATACCCAAAACAGATTCCTGAGGTAACCCGAACAGTACGGACAGTAAGCACACGTGTACTTAAACTAGTGGACAGCATTGAGGTATGGCATTATTATTAACCAGTAAGACTAGATTCTTCAAACCCATTCCTGCACACGTAGCCAAGACCCCAAATGGTGTCCTAAGTCCCCTGGTGCTTCTCAAACTCCTCCACATAATGACACCACCAGCACGAGTCTGTGGTTCCCAAGTACTCACTCAGTATAAAAATGAATTCGTATCGCAGAATTCATAAATAAATGCCAAATGCAAGGTGTGTCACTAACACAACCCAGCCCACTACAGTACACACTACTGTTATTTATGCATACTCTAACACTTCAACATCTAGTAGTAGCACCTGCATACACACACAAAGATAGTTACATGGTTAATTTTTAAGATTTGTTCATAGACAATAAAAAATGTTTTCAAAGGCGTGTCTTGTACATACCAACACAACACGCATATGAGGCATGTACTTAAAAAAAGACGTACTAAAAACTGCTAATCTAGTCCGTCATGTGAATCTGCACCTGTCAGATACTCTGCAGGCCCAGCTCGTGCGGACTCATCCAGAAATACAGTTCTGCTAGCCCGGTTCAGTAAGCAGTCCACGAACCCTCCTGCTCCAAACTGAACTGGTTTGGTCTGCAGGGATCGCCCACACAGGGCCGTGGTACTTGATCACTGTTCTGAGGTTTTGAGGCCTCCTGCAGTATCTGCGTGGTATCACGCGGCAGGCGTGTGCTGTTTGGTGATGGATCTTGCTGTCTTTTCCTGCCTCACCTCGTCTGATGCAGATTTAAGCACGTGTGCTGACACCCGGTCTCATTTTCTCACCCACTGTCTTAGAATGACGAAAAAGGAGCATGGAGGGAAATGGATAGAAAAACAAGTTTTTACTTGTCGTTATGTGGTTAGTAGCACTTTTGAAAAAGATGTTACAACATCCTCACTCCTGTCAGCCATTGTTCAGTTAGCTGTAGCACAGTGGTTTCAAAATAACATGAAATAAATAACCTCATGAAATACCTCATGTTTTACTTTGCAAACTTCTCTTTAATATAATATGAGTTATATAAGTCCAGCTTCATCACTTTGATTGCTTATTATAATACAGACTTTGGCCTAAAATACACTTTCTTGACAGAAATAATTGTTTTTGCAATTAAACCTGCATACATCTTCACACAGCTATGCAAATTCCCATACACAGGCAGAAGTGAAGTGGTCATACATGAAACTGATTGGATCATTTTTAGACCATCCCTTTTTTTAGTGAAAGTGGGGCTGATATAATACACTTTTTGTTACAACTATCCCTGTGCAGTCAGGGCACATAGAGGGCGCTCACGAGCACTTCTTTGATTACCAGAATGAGTAACAGGGCACTGTATGGCCTCACGCACCTGCATTTTCATGGTCTCCAGGATCACGAGGGCACCGTTTGGAGCGATGTCCTACTCGGAAGCCGTGGTTGTACACAGGGGATTGTTGACGGCTTCAGTCTGAATGTATTCCCATCATGGTTCCTCTTATTGAAGAGGTCTGAAGAGATATTGCTCCTAACGACTGGTGGAATCTCAAAATAATTAATAGCCTATTCATTTTTTAATCTAGATACTGCATTAAATGATAATTTGGTGTAGTTCTGATGGTTTTCTATCAAGACCGAACATGAAGGTGCTCTATCAAAAGCTTGATTGAAGCTAATGAGAGAGTCTCTCTCCATACCAATCGGAAGAGAGCCAGCTTATGTTTCTGCCATGTTTGCTCACACTGTCGGGAAACTTGTTTGAGGGCCCATCATTGGTCAATGTACCATGGGGCGAATAATTAATGCACACGCTTTCTACAAAAAACATCTAGAACCAGAGTTGCTGTTCATTTGAAATTCGGATCAGATGCAGTGATCAGATACAGCTTTCATCACCTTGTCAGCATTAATGCCAAAACTCAATAGAGGATCAGGATATTCTGACTCCATAAATCAGAATGGACAGCTGAAATCAACCATAATAGCTTGTCTTAATAACACAGTATGCTCTTGAAGGAAATACCATTCTGAAATAATCAGATGTCTCATTTTCCATACAACTGAATCTCCGTGCCCAACTCTGGTGTACAGTTTTTAAAATTAAAATCTGTTAGATTGAATTATTAGTTTAAAACCAATATTGTCTTATTGATCCCTTGCGGTGGCCTTTGTAATGTCAAGTAATTGAAACGGAAGATTACAACATTTTTCTGTCTCAAAGGAGCAGGTGCTATTCTTAGAGTTCTGAGGTATTCAGAGCAATTTCATTTGTTTGGTCCTTGTAGGTGTGAGTTGATGCCAAGAGAATTTTACAGTTCAGCGCACATGGAGGCAAATGTACTTCAGATTTCGGTATGTTTAACACCTTCATACGTGAGATAAGAGTGACTCAGAAATGATATTCCCTCATTCAGTCGCTTCACCCACTGACAGACGGTGATCAGTGGATAAACACCTCGCCTTCTGTCTCTATTTCTCTCTTTCTCTCTCTATCTCTCCCCCACTGAACCCCATACAGACAAGGCCAGAGTAGACCGAATCAATTTGTTGCACTTTACCTTATTATTAAAAGCTAGCCTGGGGGAGGCCGAGCTGATTTTAAAGAGAGAGAAAGGTAAAGGAAGAAAGGGGTGAGTGGGTGTATGGAGGAGAGAAGAGAGGGAGGAAGGAGAGGTGTAGAGAGCACAGGGCCTTTAAAAAAAGGCACTGAGACAGTCTCATTATGACAGGCTGCAGTGCCCGCCTCATCGGCGAGATAAAAAGGCCCAATAACGAATTTACTTTTCCAATTGTGTTATTTAAATGTGGACTGACTGGGTCCTGGCAGCGTAAACACGGCGTCTTTAATAAGCCCGGACACAACGTGTGATAGAGACAATTGCGCGGGGGACGGAAAGCAGTTCATCACTGTCACATTTGGGCAGAATTCAATTTTCAGACGCTGTCCGCGCCTCCCCTTATCTACTTCTCCCAGCAGCCGGCCGCGTGGCAGATAGTGATGGCAATAATGTTGCTCCGGAGGAGAGCGAGGGGGAGTCCGGTGAAGGAAACACGGGCGGCTACACGGAACGCGGAGCGGGGGCGCGCGCTGGGATCCGCCGCGCGCTCTCGGCGGCCTGTCAAAGCGGCGTGATTGATCACCGTGGCCGCGACGTCCCGGTCCGGTAACGGGTGCATATTTACAGTCCTGCCTACCTGCTTTAAATGCCAACGCCGCTTCTGGGCGGAACACTAACGCGAGATGTAAATCCCCCACCAACACTGTAGCGGTGTAAGACACCGCCGACCAGCGTGGATCGGTGATACCGAGTTGGCGAAGGAAACGAGCGGCGTGATCGTCTGTGTTCCGTTTGTGTACCGTTAGTCAGGACCAAGGGCGAGAATGCAGCGACATCGACCTCTAAATGTGCATGAACGTGTACCCAGACAGCACAAGTACGTCGCAGAGACGTCGTATTTACATCAATATATCGTAAAAACATCGCGTTCCATTTTCGAACGTCGCATATACATCATATGCACATCTAATTTACGATTTAAAGCGGGAGCGTCATATTCATCGCCATTGCATCGCTGCGACGTCAAAACAACGTTTCCCATCCTGATGTGGCAGAGTGAGATTTTTGGGGCAACCCCACTCCCTCCCTAATTGTAAATTGCGGTGGAGCCGTGTGAGTCGCGGGGTAGGTTTATCCTGGTATTATAAATAGCGGGGGTATGGTTACGGGTGCGGATTCCCTTCTGTCATCCGGTTTTTCCCAGCACCTCTAACGGTGGCAAGTTATTGTTGGGCCTGGCTTCCTTTGGTGGACCAGCTTAATACCGTCGGGGTATGGCGCTTCTTTTGGCGTCTGATTATCGGTGAGTGCGGTGCGCTGAGAACTAACATGCTCTGCTGTTTCGTCGCAGTTCGGTGGGCGCGTCATTGGAATTACTGTGCTGATCTATCTACCACGGGTGGGCAGTTACTATTTGCCCTTGATTTTACAAAACGTTGGCATATTAAAGAGTTTGCTAAGTAATGTTTTAATTGATTGATGGCATCAACAACAGCTGCAATGAAGGCATGGATAGTTATGTCCTGTGTTCGACACATACTGTGTTGTATGTGAGTGCTGTGTTTGTTTCAGTCTGTTAGAAAAATCATGTACTGATGAGGCCTGACAGCAGTGCACCCTGTTATATTTAATACTGAGATATAATTATAACATTATTTTTCTGTATATTCTAACTGACATGCATATACATTTTAAATTATTTTTCTGTATATTCTAACTGACATGCATATACATTTTAAATTAAAGTTATGGTGTTGCATCTGTAAAGATGGTTGGTTGTGTCTATATGGCTACAATGATTTTGAGCTAGAATCAACAACATTCAAACAAAAAGTGAGAGCTACTGCACATTTATAGAAATAATTGGTAATATTTTTTATTTTACAGTTAAATAAATAACAGCAGAACCTAAAGCAAGAAGTTTACAAAAAAAAAAAAAAAACACCAACAGTGCAAGGTTAGGCCAAGTATTTACAACAATAATAACAGCAACAACAGTAATTTAACAAAAACAATAATTTAAAATCACAAACAATAAACATCACCAATAATAATACATAATAATAACCAGCCATTAATGCATTTTATTTGCAAGCTGGACATGTATAATCTTTATCAACTGGAGGCTTCTGGACGCAGTCATGGTGGTACCATCTCACAGTTGTCACAGCATATCTGGAACAAATGAAAAGCAGGTCTAACTGAAAGGTGCCCATCTAAAATGTAGAAATTACTATCATGCTTTACATTTTTAGTCCAAAGATTTGATGCAGTGCTCTATTGATAAGTTAAGAGCAAAGATGTTACAAAATAAATGATTGAGAATTTACTGCACTCATTTGCATGTCAGAGTTAGCATATTAAACTGCCTAAAAGGTGAGTGTAACATTCTGCTTGACGCAGAGCAGGGAGGCGGACACAAACGCTGAGAAGAGCGAGATTTATTCAAGGGGATTCCATAAACAGAGTCGTAGTCACGGGCACGGGTCATAACGGGAGGGCAATCAGGAATAAGAGTGTGTATTACAAGGGCCCAGAGGTAGAAGCCTGGATGCAAAGCAGTGAAAGGATGAGCCTTTTGAAAATGAAAATGTGAGAATTAGACCTTCCTTACTTGAACAGGAAGCCAGCATGGTGTTTTCAACAAGAATCACATGTTGACAAACAATATGAGCTGCAGTATTTTGAATGCTTTCTAGAAGCCAGCAAAATGTGAGTTACAGTAGTCAAGTGTAAAGATGACTAGAGCTTACTGATTTTGCTCGTATTGATTTAGCATTTCAAGAAAAAAGATCAAACTCATGAGGAGCTCCAGCAATGACACTTGAAGGTGAGGTTGTGTGTGAGCCATCCCAGGCTACATGACCAGATAAACCCTGAAGATAGGATGAGAACCAAGCATCACAAGAAAGTGATGAAATTCACATGTAGTTCACAGTATCAAAAACAGTAGACCAATCTAGTAGGATGTGAACAGAAGACAACCTTTTCCTGGCTTTGTGGGGAGGTTTTGTTATTGACAATACAGCAATATCTGGTGAATACCCTGGTCTGTACCACAGATGGTTGACTTAAAGAAATTTGTTCCTCTCAAGATACTAATAAAACTGAGAAAAGACAGACTGTTCCAAGGTCTCTGACAGAAATTTGAGAAAATGGGTCTAATTCACAGTATAACTGAGCATAATTATAAATGAGTATAATTCGTAGTTTGTAGGATTTAAAGGATCCCTGAGAAAATGCTATATTATGACATTATGTACGACTAATAGCCTAATATTTGTAGTACTAATATCTCAACAATAGTACATGCAGATCAATGTATTTAGATGTGTTGCTGCGCTTACCCAGTTTGTTTGATCATGATCCTCCATTCCACAGTAATGGCACAGGTTGCTCAGATTGTCTGAGATGAAAGTATTAATACATTTCCTCATTTTTACATGTCAAACATATGTCCATACAGGATGTGGTACTAATTAACTAGCATAAAACGTATATTATTTTAATAAAGAACATGCATTTCAGAGGACATAAATTTTATGCCATTTACAGTGACCAACCACAAAGACAACACGCCAGATTCCTGGAGGAGAGTCATGGCAATGCCCAGCCTCAGCTCATTGACTGCCTCTTGAGTGGTTTGGGTGTTGACAGCCATTTCCTTTAATATGCACTCTGCAAACTAAGGACAGTTTAGATCGATCAAAATGATAAGCCTGCATTGCTAAATAATAAGGTTGACTGTTAAGACAACAAAATCTTTAATACAAGTAACTAAAAGATCTTGACAAATGCCACTTGACCTTCATCGTCATAATTTGGGTTCAAGTGTAAAAACGGATAAAGTTCTTGTGAACTTTTAAATTAAAATTATAATGTTACAACAACTGCTGTAGTCTACTGTACACTCACGTTCAAAGCCAAGACACCACCACAATCCTGCTGACGTGCATGACGGAGAGTGCTGCACGTTACAGCCTGTCTTTCGCAGGAACGCCCTTTAGTGTAATTATGACAATACACACATTCTCAAAAATGCATTTGGGATGATTTCTAGTATGTGTGTGATTTATTGTGATTTATAATACCACTGTATATTAATAACTTTGCTTTATATTTACCTTGTTGCTTCCAAGCACCTGCCGTAAAATGCACCCCCTTGTAACTCAGTCTCTGTTGATGGTAGGTCAAATTCACTTTAGAATTACACAGCTGAGACCATTTCATGTTGATTGAGTTTCATTAATATAGGACAATACAGTTAAGCAATGTATAATCATCCTTCTCTAATACATTTGTCCTGGCAAATTACTGGGGGTCAATACACTCGCCATGACGTTCTAGAATGTTGACGTATAATGGAAAGGACCAATGAGCGTCCAGCAGTCCTGTACCTGTGGGTGAGCAACAGACGGACTTCTTCAGGGAAACCCAGGTAGGTTATGTAGTTATAACTCTACTGAGGTAAAATAATGAAGTAATGTTTAATAATTGGTTGTTTCCAAGAATCTAACAATATCTCTGAAAGTTAAATCTTAGCTATCCATTTTACTACAACGGCCTACGGTTAAAGTGTTAGCATTTAAGCTAACCATCATTTTACTACAACGGCCCTGACGGCAATCGCGCGAGACAACACCGCGAGTTCAAACCAGCTTGTCCGTTAGCTGTAGCCTAGGTTAGCTAGGTAGTTCGCCTTAGCTTAGCTTCTTTGTAACTAAAACATTGACAAAAAAGGGAAAGGGAGTGTAATCGCTAGTGTTGTTGGCTAACTTATTTCCTTACTTTTTAGATACACTACAATGTCAACAGGAAATGGAAGACATCATGTGACACATCCGACCTTATTTCCGATGGAGAAAACGGACCTAAATCAAGGTACATTCATCTTCCACTGAGGTAATCTAGACATAAGTATATATTGTGATTTAGATGACTTCAACTATAACTTACTTACAGATCAAAAAAGAGACCATGTTGGTGGTCAGATGAAGAGTCTCAACCAAAGCAAAGAGGCCCAAGAGCAAATTACCTCAGCCACCACCACAAGTACACAGTAAGCACAAAAACACCCAAATATTGTGTAGGAGCAGGATTGAGAAACCCTGATGTACAGAATGTTCTCTACAAATATATTAAACTCCAAATAATATATACATACATAATTAAAATGCACTGTCCCTTACTAAATCAAATCAAATATATTTGTATAGCACTTTTCACAACACAAGTTGTCACAAAGCGCTTTACAGGATTTACAAGGTTAACAATACTATGGGTCCAAATCCCTAATGAGCAAGCCAAAGGCGACAGTGGCAAGGAAAAACTCCCTAGATGGTGGGGAATAGGAAGAAACCTTGGGAAGACCAAGACTCAAAAGGGAACCCATCCTCCATTGGGCGGCCCGTTAACACACAAATTATACAGACGAATACACAAGTCACAAACAAATCACATAATCAGGCTAAGTATAAGGTAACTAGAATAAAAGTTCTGGGTGTTGATATTGTCAATGTAAATGTCTTGTGATGAACGCCAGGTTTTCATTCCGTGTCGGAGTGATGATAATGGTATTGTAGTCTCCGACTGCAGTGTTACTCCCCAGGTGAACCTCGGAGAAGAAAGATAAATGATGTGGTAAATATGTAACAGATTATTCAAAGGCCAAACTAAACAGATAAGTCTTTAGTCGAGTTTTAAACATTGAGACTGTGTCTGAGTCCCGCATAAAGGCAGGAAGATTATTCCACAGTTGTGGAGCTTTAAAAGAAAAGGCTCTTCCACCTGCTGTGATCTTTTTGATCCTAGGAACAGTTAATAACCCTGCGTCCTGTGAACGAAGTGAACGTGCTGTGTTGTAATGATCAATAAGTTCACTAAGATACTCTGGAGTTAAGCCATACAGTGTTTTATATGTTAATAAAAGTATTTTATAGTTAATACGGAATCTAACAGGCAGCTAATGTAATGACGATAGTATAGGACTAATGTCCTTACCTCTTCTTAGCTCCAATATCAAAACCACAGCTTACAGCCAAGGGGAAACCAGTAAACCCTCCAAACACTTGTAGGTACCTGATCATACCTGCATTGAAATACAAAAAAGAATGACTTAAATGTATTTATATTCATATGCCATTTATGTATTCACAGCCCCAAGTCTACCCAGAGTAAGGCAGCATTGGATGGAGGTTAACTTCAGGGATTTCACTAAACAACGCTAAAAGAAATATATCAGCAATGTTAACATTCAATAAATCTCCTAGCAGAACTACTCGCACACAGAATAGGGGGCAGGAATCCAGTCGACACTTCTGAAAATGAGGGGGAAAAGTGTAAAACAAAGAAAACCTGCATACTTCCACATTATACCTACTAAATTAATACAACACCACATTTCAACCCATTTAGAAACATAAATAGATCACTTTATTAATCCCAGAGGGAGTCACGTATTGCAGCATTGTTATAATAGTATTCATGATGCTAAAAACACACTTATTGTGAACATTACACTTTGCTCTGCTGACACCACTCAGTGGTCATATTCTAATGGATACTTTTCAAAGTAAGAAAGCACTGCTGATCTAAACTATGTCATTAAAATCTGATCAATTAAGTCTGATTAAACCTATTGTGTCAATGTTTCCCCCCCAGCATCAAACCCGCCACTACACAGTCAGAATGTGGATTTTAGAACAATGTCCTCCTATCAAAGTAAGGTTATAGGGTACAGTAAAACAGATATCTGCAGTGTACCTTTATAAAGAAATTACAAACACATATGAACACACATGTACTTACCAAAGACATATTCTTTCCACAGCGCCACAGCCACAATAGGAGTCCTCCGATTGGTCTCACATCTCCACCTCATGGTAGGACACATACTGAAAGTTTAAAATGTTTACTCTAAGCAGTGCAATATTACACATACACTGGGTCTTCATATTAAATATTTGTTGTTGGGCACAGCAGTTTAAGACAATATCCTTATTTTATCCTTATTTTTGTCCATTGCATTGACTCTAATTACTGCATGTTTTTACTACTTTTTTAGCATCAAGAGCTCGCGCCTCAGGACGTTTAATACCCTCCCAGTGCACTCGTATGTTTTCAAAAATTTAATTCCAAACAAACTCAATTTCACTAAACATCCTTGCTCAAATTAAATATATCCATGTATATAATAATGTTAATGCAAACCTTTTTGAATATTCATTTAAATTTTATTGTTGTGTATGTTATATATGTCACAGCCACTGATTGATGCATCCTTGAGGCTATTGGTGAGGTGCAGCTGCAACTGCAGCATTTAACTGCAGTTGTTCAGGCAATGGCAGGAGAGAGGAGCAGAAATCTTCCAACACCACTGGAAGAAGATCTGGAAGAAAACATACTCCCCCTCCAGTGTGCAGAGGATTTTGTGCGTCTAGAACATGATTTGACCAACAGTGACACAAAAAAAAAAGGTCAGTACTAAAATATACCATTTTAACAAACTCACACAGAGTACACATTTTGTAAACATCTTGTAAAAGATAAACATTTATTTAGGAACAAAGTAATTATCTTTTCTTTCGAGTACAAAATTAAGAACGATATATCCATCCATCCTGAGGGTTGATTTAAGGAACATTATTATGAACTCCTTAATGTTTGTACTCATACCTTTGTAAATTTTAAAAACCTTTTATGAATTCGGTCCCTGGTTTTTATTTATCTTTTTGTCTGTCTACAGATGTCAAAGCTGTCATTAGATGGGGGCAGTCAGGGCCTGGTGGTTAGGGAACTGGTGTGGCAGAGGAGAAAAAAAGGAATTGGGCACACTCGCATCAAGGAACTTGTAGTATGTAAGTATGAAAATAAGACCATAGTATACCAAACATGACAAATATAGTACCATAAAAAACAAATCACAAATAGCTTTGTTTTATAATTGACATTTACCGTCTTGGTTGGTGATCCTTAGTTTTGATGTGTATAGTCACAACAGGGGTGAATAATCTTATCCACAAAGGCTTCATGTTGGTATCAGTTTTTAAAAAATTATCATGTGTGCTTCTGCAGCCAAAGTGCCCCTTTCTGGATAGAACTGGACACCACTGAGTAAAATAACTGACTTTTTAAGAAATTTTAAGATGGCATATCTCAGAAATGATTTGCAATGCATATTACATGAAACAATTCAGTGTCACTCTTAAATCTTAAGACGCACATACTCTTCTATGAAGAGAAATTAGTGCCAAATTGAAAAGCAGTCATTGGAAAAATGTATTCAAAGTATAATATCCATAGTGCCGTATTGCTCTAAACCACAGGCATACTAATTAGTACCTGCACTCATCTGTTGTGTTTTCATCCCTCTTTCCATCCCATTCATTTTTCCACACCCACAAGCCATAGAGTTTCTGTATCTGAACAGCCACTAAACTTCATGTACACAGCTTTTCATTAGCACTTCTTAGCAATAGTGCCTAAATGGCTTATTAGCAACAGGCTCATCCTTAGGCCCAAAATTATCTTAGAAACTAAAACATACAAGTAATTTTCTAATTAAACAATGTTGTACTTACAGCATCTGCGATGAGAAATCCTCAGCTGTCCCACCCATGTGAAGCTGATGCAGAAAAGTCGACGAAAGACTGGCTTCGTCTGGCGCCTGACAGACTTCATCGCAGAAGACCACGCTGAATCAACGTGATCAAGTCGATTTAAGCCCTTCGTGTTCATACATGGACAGTTGCGTTTTTGTTACAGCACTGAGAAAATGATTTACAATATCATAGTTAAACAACGACAACACTTTTATTATTATATGGTGTTAAAGGAATACGGAAGGACAAATGGTGGTAGATTTTGCTAAGAGGATAAATATAAAGATGGCTGTAGTTAACACTTACTTTAAGAAAAAGGAAGAGCACAGGGTAACATATAAGAGTGGGGGAAGATGCACACAGGTCGACTATAACCTCTAGGAGACAAAACCTGAAAGAGGTTAGTGATTGCAAGGTGTTACCAGGGGAGAGTGTAGCTAAACAGCATAGGATGGTGATATGTAGGATGGTTTTAGAGGTGAAGAAGAGGAGAGTGAGAGCGCCACCTAAGATCAGGTGGTGGAAGTTAAAGGATGAGGACTGTTCGCAATTGTCATGGACAGACTGACACGCAATTGCCGAAAGATGATTATTTTGAATAATAATAATGTGATTTACATTATCATTTTTTAGTAATTGTTTATGCATGTGAATTGGTTGTAAAATACAACTTTTCAAAATAATATTTTATGTACACTTTAGAATTTGTTAAGTTTTTGTTTGTGCATGTGAATTGGTTAATACAACTTTTCAAAATTGTAAACTGGCTGTCTCTTTAAATGTTTTAAAGGCAAAATCTGAATAACAGGAAATAGGAATTAAACTCCACAAACAACTATTTCGTTATCTAGCTAGTTGTCTACCTGGGATTATATGCAGAACAAGAATAAATAGGCTACTGCTGCTCGCGTGAAGATCTTTAAAAGAACAAAACATGCAAACTCTGCGAAAACGCTCGACGGAATAACGGACTCGCATGGCTTGATCCAAAAACGACGTTGGTAAGACGATGTATAGACGCTTTAACGATGAAGCTGTAAGCGTCGCATAAACATCGTAAATACAGCTTAAAAGCATCAGATGATGAACGTCGTTCGGAGATCAGATGGACGTCGTTTGAACGTCAGGTAACGACGTCTATGCGACGTCGTGCCAGTGAGCAAACGACCGACCGCAGATGCTTTAACGACGTAACTGTGAACGTCGCATAAACGTCTTGCCGACGTATCTGTGCTGTCTGGGTAGTAGGCCTATACGTTTACCATAAATACACATGAATTGTAAGGAGGTTAAGAATCGGATCAGTTCGGTTCTGCTCGCTCTCAGGCGGAAGAGAGAATCTAGAACAACTTTGCATTCGTCCACTTTCAGCCCTCTGTTCTGTTTATTAATCCCACTTCCGCGCGCTCATGCGAAGCGGCTCTAATGTTAACAGACAGCTGTGCCACTGACATCCCTAATGTGGGCTGCTGGAAGACGGAGGGGCGCGCGTGCGTGCGTGCGTGCACCCACTCCAACCGGATTTGAATCCATTTGTGTTTGGAAATAGACCCCAGGCCGTGCTCTCTTAAGCGCACTCGGAGACGGAAGGAGATCATATCTGTGTGTAAGTTCCCAGTGAGAATGATGGATGTGTTTGAGACGCTCACCTGTTTGAGACGTTCACCTATGACCTCTCCACTGCGAGCCTATAAGTCACCTGTGTAAGTCACCTTGGCTTGGCAGACACGCGCGCTCTCGCGAGCGCATTTGTAACCCGCGCGTTTGAACCCCGATCTTGTTCCGTAAAGAAGTTCCACATCTGTCATGCGTTCACACAGCACTGCCTTTTAAAAACCAATCCACTTCATATCGATGCGCTGTGTGACAAGTTCTTCTGTTTGTATATCGCTGGGCAGGATTTGAAGTGCCACTGGGTGTGTGTGTGTGTGTAGCCCGTATCCTGTTGCTTGATAGTTTCTGGAACGCAGACATAATTTTCATTTGCGATTTTGAGAGGCATAAAAAGAGGTGAGCCCACCTCTGTTTTAAAGCAATCACGAGGACCCTGCTATGTTTGTGCTATTCTTTTTCAAATTTCTGTCGAAAAGGTCAATGGCGGGAATAGTGATGTCCCCCTATCAACAAGCATGCAGTCATTTGCAAGATAATTTGCACATTACACAATTTCCCCAAAATATTTGGAAGCCTTTTTTTTATGTGCGGGATAAAAGTGATTTTCAATCAGGGGGCGGGAGTAACATCTGCTATAGAGGACATTCAGGGTTTTCTCTCCCTCAAATCAGCCTGAATAAAAGCGCGAGATTAGGAGCAGTCGTTCAGGCAACTTCAATTATTTCCTCCCAGGACTGAAACAATTTGAGCGACTATTCAGAACGAGCACAAATGGAATAGATTAATAATGTCTCTTTTCTACCCGCTAAGACTAGTTATTTCCAGTGAACTTCTGCACAGCGGCGAATTGTTGCCGGGCTACCTGGAAACGCACTCGTAATTACCTAAAAAGCTCTGCGGTGGTGTCGAGCGGAATTGAGAGCAAATCTAAGCGAGGGTTCCTTACTGTGCACAGCCAGAAAAAAAATGTTCGGAATAACGACTAGTCGGAGTTGGCCTCTCTGTAATCACAGCAATTGGGAACTGGGCTCTCTGAAAGTTCACATGTGACGTACGTCGATGCAGCCTGAGCATCTGGGTCAGTGTTTCCCATCAGAACTCCAATACAGCGAGCTTTACTTTTAAAACACACACACACACACACACACACACACACACACACACACACACACACACACACACACACACACACACACACACAGGCTCTATATATATATATATATATATATATATATATATATATATATATATATATATATATATATATATATATATATATGTATATATATATATATATGTGTATATATATATATATGTATGTATGTATGTATGTATGTATGTATGTATGTGTGTGTGTGTGTGTGTGTGTGTATATATATATATATATATATATATATATATATATATATATATATATATATATATATATATATATATATATGTAGCCTATATATATATATGTAGCCTATATATAGATACACAATAAAAATTATAGTAAGGTACAAAGTTTCAGGAAGGTCTTTGCACAGCTGATGAAGGACCTTTGTCCTTTTGTGTACTTTATTTTTATATCTACGTTTCTTATATAAGATATTGCCTGTGTGTGTGCGTGCGTGTGTGCACGTACATTTTATAATGTATGCATATATATTTGTGTGTGTGTGTGTGTGTGTGTGTGTGTGTGTGTGTGTGGGGAGGTATTGCAGCTTTGAAAATTAGTCTGACAATTGGTCCCAAATTGATAATTAGTAGCTGTATTATTAGAACTGTCAGTTCAGTTGAATGCCGTTATTATTATTGTCCCCTAATGTTCTTTATGTATATGAACATGTACAGAACATGAAGGATTCTTCTCCTTCTAAACCTTTTTCCGGTGTCGAATCTTTTACATTTTCAGGCATCTCTTTTAACTAATAGTTCTTATCTGCTGATAATGACCTTATACTGTAACTGCACCACTAAAGGCCCAGACAGTCTCTTTGTGGGTGTAGGAGGAGGGGTGTACGGGGGATTTGAGAGATAAAGAGGGAAAGGGAGAAAAAGATGTTTATGCCTGTATTTAATATTTGCTTGGCCCAAGCTGCGGCTTTGAAAGCAATTTGGAAAGCGGTAAAGAACCGTGGCTACAATGTAATCCTGATGAAATTATAGCTAGATGAACACGGAGCAGGTGCGAATGAGGGAGAGATAAACACTCCCATTTGCTGTAATAACACAGTACAGGCCTGGAACTCGGCTACAGCTGAATCGCACGCGCTCGCGCGTGTGTGCGCGCGCGCGCGCACGTGCGCATGTGTTTTCAAGTGTCAGTATTTATAATGAAATATTGGAGGAAGTGCAGGTATTTCAACGAAAGATATGATCCAATTTCTTTTCTTCTTCACAAATCACACTTCTGGGGACTGAAGTTCTCCAAATTATTGCCATCTGCTGGACAAACGGGTGAAACGCACCTTAAAGTTCACGTTGGCAGATTGTGGCGTAAATACGGGTGAAAGCGTTGTGCTAATATTTCAAATATTATAAGCTCCTTTATTTTGTCAGTAAGAGAACAATTATATGCAATCATAGCTATGCGTACACATGCATACATCCGGCACGTTTCTGGTACGGATATCTCTTTTGCACGCCACCCTACACAGACACACCACACCAGCCACTCTGTTTGGCTCTTTAGATTTTCCCCATGAAAATAATAGATGAGTGTTGCTTTTGGGGATTATCGATTGCATGCTTTTATGGTATTACATCTTTGGACCTGCTCAGGTTGGGGGGAGGGTGAGACAAATTGGCTTTGGGAAATATGTGCAAGTATTTCCAGTGAACCTGTTAGCTGGATTGGGTCAGTCCAGTATCTCCTACAGGCCTGCTGGAAATTGCAGACACCAAAATACAGTCCAAGGCTTCATTTCCATAAGGATTTATAGAACGTACTTTGTAATTAAAATGTTAAAATATTAAAATAACTGCACTGTTTAAAGTACAGAATTGTATGTGGTGGATTTAGGTGATATAGTATTTCAATATAGCAGTGCTGTAATTTAGATCTATGTAAAATTTATTTTGCCCATCTGTGACCAATTACTCATTTGGAAATGGGATGGTAAACGATTTGAGTGACTTAATGTCTAGTTTACCCAGTTTGAGAGGCATACAACCCAATCAAGATTTTTTTTAAAGGTGCAAAGTAGAATTAACTAGCAAACACGGGCGTTAGTCCCGCGTTCCTGGATGAGTGAGGTCTTACAGGTGACCACTCGTCTCTTCCCAAAGGACATCTCACCTGAGGAACAGCTGCTCACGTCATTTGCTCTCTCTCCCCAGTCTTTTCCATGGATTTATTTTATCTGCAGTGTTACGGTGCTGGAGGCAGAGAAAGCCCCTCTGGGCGTGAGGTTTGCCAATTCTTCAGTGTTTAGCTCCTCTTTGCCTTGTTAACTTTCTCAGTCCTCAGAGAGGTTCTGATGCTCTGTACCTTAGCAGACAATCCACTCGTATCCGAACGAGCAGTGCGTATCTGATACAAACAAAAAAAAATTTGTCCTCAAACAAAAATGAAAATAAATGTTAAGGTTAATTCAGTTAATGTTAAATTAACGCTGAATTTTGAAGGCTCTATGTACAAAATAGCGAGAGGTTTGATAATAAAATATAAGTGATACTAGGTAGATTCTTAGTGGACATTGTTAATCATGCTAATTACATTTGAGATTTATTTTGGCAAGAAATTATGGCTCGCTAGCCACTGAATGTAGCACAAGTTACCAATGCAAGTGTAACATTGTGTCACACACACACACACACACACACACACACACACAGAGATGAACGTTTCAATTGAAAAAGTCTTATTGTTAATACATTTCAGCACAGGAAATCTCTACTCTCTCCGCCCCTCTTTCTTTCTCTCCTCCTCTCCATCACCCTTTCCTCCTTTCTCTATTTTTCTCCATCTCTCTCTCTCCTGCTCACTGTCTTCTCTCTTTCTTTCTCTCCCCATTTCCATCTCCCCCACTTGACTGGAGGGCATCTATGGCCCAGAACACCAGAGTTTGTTATTACCCACTCTGATTAGTAGGCAGTATGGGGTTAGTGCACTTTGGTGATGGCAGGCTGTTCCATTAGGAAGATGGAGAATATGGAGATGCTGTTCTCTTCCTTCAGCCCCCCCCCCCACTTCAGTTTTCACCTGCTTCAGCCCAAACATGCTCCCTCCAAAACAAACTGCTTCAGAATTTTTGTCTTTTAAAGATCCCTCCATTTTTGGCCTAATTTAATTTTTTTTCCTGATTGCCACTGACATGCCTTTTTCTAAATGGAAGGAAATAAAAGAATCACAATTTCTGTCCATTTATTTCTAAGGCACAAGTGCCCCACTCCTTGCTATTAATGGCTGTTCAGTGTGAATGAAATGAGCGATGATTGCTCATTAGAGCCAACCCGTATGTTAGCCACTTCTGCGCAAATTCTCTGCCCTTTCTCTGAATGCTACCATTAACCTTTAAGCACGGCTTCTCACCCCCAAATTGCAGCATGGCCATCCTGTCTTCACTAGCCCTTACCACGGCAAGAAGATTGTCATGTATTGTATTGTAATTACGAATCAGAACATTTGACGTTTTCTGAAACACCCATTTCTGTTCCTTGTTCACAATGTCAGATTTTAGCACCGCGTTTTGCAAAGTTTAGGGCTTTGGGTGGGCGTTGTGTGAAACACTAGTTAACGGTCCTCTTAACAAAACTTAGAGCTTGTAGCCGCAAGCTTAGTTAATGCCCAGTCTGGCCATTCATGTAAACTGCTTTAGGTTTGATATATGTTGCTGTCTTTTGTATACTTTCACACACACGTACACACACACGTACACACACGTACACACACACACACACACATTGAAAGTGCAGATATGGTAACTATAAAAAGTAAAAGGTCAAACAGGTTGCTCATAAGTTGCTTATAGCTTTGAGCTCTTTTGTTCACCTTCTCATGTAGTGCTTCAGAAAACAGCATCGATCGTCTGCTTATTCTCCGTGGACCCTGGATAGTTAATCATGATAATTGTCCTTGTCTTCCAGCCTTTGATCACACCTGTTGGTCTCTGCTGAGTGCCTTTGTTGCTATTACTTCCAAACCTCTGCCGTCTGCGTTTATATGCTAATCACATCTCATGGAGGGCAATGGATAAATAAAGGCGAATATTTGAGCAGCAACTCTAATAATGCATGTCTTCTATTGTGCAAGCTTATTTTCTGTGCATTGATTTTCCTACATTTCCCAGTATTACTTACACCCCTGGGGGTTGGGGGTGGGGCGTCGGATATGAGCACCAGACCTGCTGTAATTTCTCTACTAGTTTGAAATGGCACTATCCCCTGCCTCAGGGTACAGTAAGTATACCGTTGTGCGCAGAGAGCAATATCTACTGCGCAGTCGAGCAGCGGGTTTTATTCGCTCCCATTAAGCGCGGCCTGGCTAAGATCTGGCGCTGCACTTTACATACGGTGTCATGCTTCAGGCGAATGTTTGTCAAGCATGAAGAGTGTGGAAGGCCATTAATATTTCACACGTTCGGAGGAAGAGTTCCCATCTTTTGTTCTTCCTCTTCCCGCCCCTTTATTACTCCTCCAGGTAAACGGTCCGGCTTTCCAGTGGACTGCTGGGAAGGGATTAAATTATAGGCGCGGAGAGAAAACGAAGCGTATTGATATTCTAAGAAAAAGCAAAAAAGCAGTGAGCGTTTGGGTCTGCAGCGTGCTTTCAGTGGGTTGATGTTTCACTGCTACGCGCTTTAATAATCCTTGGTAGTGCTTGTGGTCGGATCACGTATCTCTGGGGTGTAATTATCCTGCAGGATATTTCTCCTCTAATACTTGTGGCGTTTGTTCGGCGGGATGTATTGAAGGATGGGTGTTTTTAAATAGAGGAGGAGGAACGTGATGCACCCAGATTCGAGACGATCAATCAGATTAATGTGTTCTAACGGATGACCCGCGTTCAGAGCCATCAGGGAGAATTAAAAGACATTGAATCAACGTGGCCCCAGAGGAGACAGGAGGGCCCCCACAGCAGTGTCCCCGTCAGGGCCCGAATGTATAATTCACCCATTTACCATTACTGACCCCAATATCCGTCACAGCAGTAGAATTATGGCCTTTGAAATAAAAATATCAAGAATTTTATTGAAATAAGAAAATGTCCCCAGGTCCCCATCAGCAAATGAAATTATGCATGAGCTGTTCATTACGGGAGTTTAATAAGTGGTCCCACTATCCACCTGCATAGACTGCAAGAGCAGGAATGACAAATGGCAGATATTGGAGTGGAACCAAGCCCCCCCCCCCCCTTCAAAAATGTTCAGTGAAATACTTTCAGTGAAATTTGTTTGCCTAGTAAACACTTTCTTACAGACAGTCCCTCAGACACTTTTACGCTTTCTGCTTCTGTATCCTAATCCTTGTATGTTTTTCTTTTTTTCCCCCCTCTCTCTCTCTCTTTCTCTCTCTCACACACGCGTGCGCTCGCACAAACACACAACACAAGACTTTACTGTAAACACACACACATGCTTGGACCCCCCCCCAAAAAAAAAGTTCTTCCAGAAAGAGGTCAGCAAAACATGTCTGTCATTGGTATTCATGGGCCCGCAGAAGGTGAGATGAGCAACCCAGTTTTCATTTAATCAGCCTCTTATAGAGGGGTCAAGAGAGTGTGGCTCTTCACGTCTCAGAGCCGGGACGCCCAGACTGTCAGAAGAGATTAGACGGGGATTGTCAAGGTGGACGAGGCAGCAGGGAATGGAACCTGAAACTGGTCTAAGTAATTGGATTCTTGTTCAGTAAATGAGTGTGCGTGTGTGTGACTGTGTGCATGTGTGCGTCTGTGTGTGTGACTGTGCGAGTGTGTGTGTGTGTGTGTGTGTGTGTGTGTGTGTGTGTGTGTGTGTGTGTGTGAATGTGTGCATCCTGATTCTCTCTCTCGCTCTCTCTCTCTCAATATGTGTATGTGCTCGTGAACCTGCTTGTATGTTTTTGTGTGTCCATGGAAAAGCATGTGTACTATGTGTGAAATTCAAATAAAGATGTGGAGCAGTGACCTTCATATGCAGTGACCCCTGGAGACGTACACTACACAAGTCATACTTCCAAAAAGCACTGCTTTAGCGGCATTAATCACTTTGATTACATAATAAATGTTTTTGTATTATGTAATACACCTTTTAAATCAAGCATTCAGAGGTCTAATGCAATTAATAAAACATGAATAAATTAAAATAAAATGGAGAAAGAAAAAATATATCCAAGGACTAACCAAGCCTTCTGTGTATGTCTCATTCCTCTTGCTTGATTTTTTTTACAGCTCAAAGGCAATGAATTGCTAGAATAAGAACTATTAAATTAAACACTACATTGTGTCGGAAGCCGTAAAGGCTGCAGAGGGTGCATTCAACATTAGTGAGGGCTCAGACATGCTCTCTGGGTAGAACCTCTCAAGGTAGCATCTTCAATATAACCTTTCAGCCATGACTAGCAGATTGTATTTCATTCTCTCTCTCTCTCTCTCTCTGTCTGTCTGTCTGTCTGTCTCTCTCTCTCTCTCTCTCTCTCTCTCTCTCTCTCTCTCTCTCTCTCTCTCTCTCTCTCTTGTATCTTCCATGTACACACAACCACACACACACACAAACTGAAGAATGGAGTTAAAAGCCATTCTCAACTCAATACTGCTAAGCCAAGGCATGTGTGCCATGCACGTGTGTGTGTGTGTGTGTGTGTGTGTGTGTGTGTGTGTGTACAGGTGTGTGTGTCAGCAGCACACGATGGGGCATATGGGGACTCCACCAAAATGAATTACCTTGTAAAAACTTCACGGTGGCTTCATCTGCCCCATCCAATCCCCAGTCGACAACACACTCCACCATCTATCAGTGCACAGATGTGTGGACACTACAGTATTTCTGGCTCTCTTCTCTCACTCCTCAGAATGAAACTGGAGCAGTTGGCTTTTTCATCGTGGCCGGAAAAAAAAACCCTCCCACAGCTGTTTTGTGGTCGTGAAGAAACCTCGTCAGGCACGCGAAACAAAGAGACCTTCACAATTAGGACGACTGTCTTTTGGGCCCTTAGATCTGTAAAACTCCACTTCCGTCGCCTCTGATTGGACACATTGCTCCCTCACCCCAACACCCCTCCCAAACCCCCAAGCCCCGCCTCCGTTAGGAATATGAGCGTCATTTTTCAAACTAAATTGAGCCCTCTTGGAAGCAGTGGGCCAATTCCCCTCCGTATCTCTCAAATTGTTCGAATATTCGACAGAGTCTTCCAGATGGCTGATTGCCTAACATTCTCATTTTTTACCATTTTGTTCTTTGCCTCTCTCATCAGATGCGGCCAACTGGTGTGAAGGGCCCTCGGTTCCTTTGTAGTCGGCCATTAAATGCTAAGCCACATTTTCACCAGATGGTTGCCCCGTCCCCGCCCTCCCCGGATTCGGAGCCAAAAATAACCACGCGTATGTGGAGCCGAGCAGAATGAAGATCGGCCATCTTTGCTCTCTCCACTGTATGTTTAATCCCTCCTCGATGTTATCTCTTCTCCCACGGCAACGTCATCCTTAAATCTCCCAGCCTCCTTTTTCACATTCTTTGCGCAAATAGCCGAATCGATAAGACGCTTCGAAGGAAATGGCTTGCGCGGTAATGAACTGCCTTGGTTTTTGGTACAGATGAGAATACGACCTCACAAAATGCGTTCGACTTAAAACCGTAGAGAACAAAGCTCTTCTGTTCGGTCCTCATTTGACCAGACCTCCTCGTTCCTGGAAAATCTCGCATTTCTTCAGCTTATTGCTTCTCGAGTCTTAATGTTCCATAATTTTGGTTTTGATTTCTTTCTTCATTAAATGTCACTGCACGGTAAAGAAAAATGGATCGCCGTCCCTTTTAGTAAGACATTTGGAGACGCTACACTGTACCTTTTAGTAAGACATTTGGAGACGGTACGCTGTCTCTGTGCTGCACTTAATAGTGGATCGTAATTTAAGCCGATGCTGCATTTTGTGTCAGTCTGCCCTGTGGTGTCCATCTCTCCTGCTGTCTCGTCCCACGTCTCCCCTGGCTGGGAGGCTCGGTGTGCCTTTATTTGGGACGGCAGGTACTGTTCTCCTCACCGTTTGGCTCCTCGGGCCAAGGGCGAGTCACGGCCGTACCCTTTAATGTAACTGACCGTCTCATTGCCTCATTGCCTTTAATGTCAGGCGGCTGTAATGTATGACACGCTCGCTCTCATCCATCTCTCTGTGACCCGTCAGTCCCGCCTGGGCTGACAGGTGCCGCCGGGCCCCCAGGTGCCCATCCCTGGGCCCGGCCCAGATGTTAACTGGATGGGGGAATTGGAGGGATGTGGAACACAGGACAGAGCAGCCCTGAGGCATCCTTCTGATTCCTGATCTAGTGGCCTGACAGGTGGGACGTTTTCATTTCTAATGTCTCACTGGAGCCGGGGCGGCTGACTCTGTCTGTCTGCTTCCTGTCCTGAAAAAATAAAGAAGGGGACTGAGGAGATAATGATTCAGTAGTGATCAAACTTAGTTGTGCAAAAATCTAAAAAAGAACATAGCACTGTTAAAGCGAGCTATTTATGTGGAACAAATGTGCATAGTTCAGCTTTCAGAAAATTCAATTAATTATATTCCCAAGGCTTGCGTTCTTTTTCTTTCTTTCCTTCTTTCTTTCCTTCTTTTCTTTCTCAACTTCCACAACCCATTCTCTAATATCTACCCAGTAATATATATATATATGTAATCCCCAGACTGCTGTGTGTGTCCAGGGCAGGTGGTCCAACTGTAAGTTGGGAGGGAGAGTTGGTTTCGGTGATGTGCCTAATTGGAAAAGAACATGACCCCTCTCTAACCGAGCCCACTCAGGCCCCCTGCCTTCATCTCCCCTGCATTTCACACGCCTAAGCTCCGCCCCCTGTCTTCAAGCACACTGGACATACATGGACAGAGAAGGCGGGGCTAACCTAATTTCCAGATTATGTTGACAAGGCTATGACGAGGGTTTTCGGAATATTACGGCTCCCTCCGATACGCCTGCGCTTTCTTGCGGCTACCTTTTTATTCCCGAAGCCTCTGTTTAAATTAGAAAAGTTCATGTAGAGAAAATGGCCTCTGTGCTTTGACATGCGAACGGTCCATCCACGATGGCAAGAGCAGATAGATGAGGTGGTGTCTGTGTGGTTAAGGAGAGACAAGCCATTTCTGCCCTGAAGTGCTTTAATCTTCTGGGGGGGTTTTTCCTCCTCTTATTCCCATTGTTTGGAGTTAGCACATTGTTTATGCTGCCTGAGTAGTCCAGTGTTTGGCTTCTTGGAGTAATCAGGGGCGGAGGCTTCGTCACTGCTGGAGCTGGCAAAACAAATATAAATGTAGATTGTTGGCTGTGAGCGAGAGCAGTGACCTGCACAGACAGCAATCAAGCAGGGGAGACGTGGATACCTGGACTAACGCTGCATCACACACACACACACACACACACACACACACACACACACACACAAACACTCTCTCTCTCGCTCTCATACAAGCATACACACATGCACACAGAGCTGTTAAATGACAGTGGCACAGATGTTTGCGTGTGTGTTCGTGTCGCGGAGGGTGTGTGTGTGTGTGTGTCAGCAGTAAACACCTTCATCTGGTCAGTGGTCCCTCTGAGATACAGCGCCGGATCATTAAGCCCCGCCCCCTGGGCGTTGCCCGTGAGAAGAGCAGTCTGGGCTGATACGGGCAGCTGAGCTGAACTACACGGCCACATCCACAGAGGACAAACATTTAAAGTAACACAAAGCAATCACGGCTGCAGGCTGGCTAGGGACGGCTGGGGCTCCCGTAAAACCAGCCCGCTGAGATTGGGACCTGTGCACTGTGCTGCACTGATTTGGCCTCTGTGCGCGTTCTGAACCCGTGACTGTGGCTTAGGAGGAAAAGTTTTAAAAAATCAAATCAAATAAAATAGTGGCCATGCAGGGCCAGCTAACTTCCACTTCGCCTAGAAAATCAGCGAGACTTGCTTACGCCAACACATTCTGCGAGTCGATTCAAGACCACTGAAGGCAGCTTTAAAGTTCTGTTCACCGATAACCAGCAGTTAACCCCGTGCCTTCCAACGGTAATCTGACTAAGGTATCCCACAGACGGCATCTTTAAAGGACTTTTGTGAGAGCACTTTTCGAATGTGCTTACGTTGTGAAATGCTAGTGCTGATATGCCTCGTTTGGCTTTAGACCTAATGAATGGCAAACAAGTGTTTGTGGCTTAAATAGAGCACGTTAAAGTCAGACTGATGCGTTCAAATGAGAACAGTAAGTCATACCGTGCTCTGATTATCAGGTTGGGCGTCTGTCTTCCAAAAGCTGTTTCGCAAAGATTTAAACTCAAAACAGCAGGTCCCAACAAACCCACCTAATTGGTCATAAAAAACAGGCCTTTTGTGTGGCGTGTCGTAAATTACGCTCGTTTCTCTCCACAGATCAGACCAGACAGGTCCCTCCGTCATCTCCGCCGCCTCAACACCCTCTTCCCATAATCCCTGCACTCTGTGGTCTGGGGGAAGACTGCTGTGCAGATTGAACAGTAAATTAAATTAATGTAGGCCATTTCTCAATCATTTTTCATTTCTCCAAAATGATTAAACCTGATGTAAGAAGTTCATTAAAACAGAAAACATTAGACTCATTAAAAAGCCATTAAAACTATTGTGGCACTGTGATTTATTCTATCAGAGGGTTAGGGCAGAGGGGGACTGGCGTGCGGAGGGACGGAGCAATGAGCAAACGTGGAAGGAGAGGCGGCTTCCAAGATGGAGGACACCAATTTGAGCTCCCTAATTTGGATTGGCAGGGTACCACGTCTTCCTCCTTCACTCGTGCCCTGTGCGTGCGGAGATGCTCACAGCCGGCGTCTGCGTGTGTGCGTGCGGGCGGCGTTTGTACCAGCTTGGCTCGTCGCACTGTAGCTGAAATGTACGAGCTATGAAGCTCACCATCTGATCCAAGATCAGCAATTGCATTTGTATGTGTGTGTGTATATATACATATGTGTGCGTGTGTGTGTGTATTAATGTGATCACTCTGCCTCTCATTTGGCCCATGCAGTGCCCTAGTGCTGTTAGCGGCCCGTGATGAGGGGCTTTATTACCCGTTATGATTGAATCAGTGCTTGCTGCCTCTTTGGTGCCATTAGATGCCTCTCGCCCCCCTGCCACCGGCATTTCCTGCACTGAATGTCACAGGAGCCAATCTGCAGGCCCAGGGAGGGGGGCAGGTGCCGGGTCATTAGTCTTGCTGATGGGTTAGGTGAACTCAGGTCTCCTCCTGCTACATGGGGCCCACTGCTGCTGATGGCCACATCCCCATCAACTCCGCTAGAATTCCCATCCTGAGAGGCAGCAAAGCCTAATGGGATAGATTGCACTCCTGACCCCCCCCCCCCCCCCCCCCCCCCTCCATCCCACAGACCACCGCAGGGGCCCCCAAGTTATCGTTCAGCTTTCGCATGAAATCGTTTGTTCAAAGCCAAGCGATGCCACGATGCGTCCGCAGCGACGAACGGAGAAGAAATTAGTGCAGAAGAAAAGTCCTGCAGAAGAAACGTAGTCTGCTTCCTCTTCCTCTTCCTCTTCCCTATCCTGTTTCTCAGCTTCAGACTGTGTCCTGTGTTCTAGTGTCCAGGACATGAGGAGTTGAGGAGTCTTGTGCTCCCTCTGCCTTCAAACACACGTGGAAAACAAAAGATAACAGTGGCTGTGAGAAAGCAGACGTCTCTGGAAATTATTGTGTATGTATGCGATGGATTTTTGCAATGTGCTGAACTGACAGGCTTGGTCTGCCGTGCTGTGCCTGTTTAAATATTCATTGAGGCCTTTTGAAAATTACACAGAAACTCAAGGACTTATGAGTTGAAATTCTTTATGTATATATAAGAAGTGGGAGCAAAATTCTCTCTGTTGTGCCTAGACCTAGCAAATTTTGCATATCCGTCCGTCTTTGAAGAAACAGCTAAACATACAAAACAGATGTAAATTCTGGAGGCGAACAGATTCACAAACACAGCTTTTGTAGTGCAGGGCAGAGGCCCCCTCGCCTCTGGACGGGAGCGTGGGGTGTCTGGACCGGAGCGTGGAGCGACAGGAACGCAGCACTACCTTGTCTTCTCGTAGCAGGACGAGGACAAGCGTCCGCCCACCAGGGAGCTGCGCTTGATTTATTGGAACTTGTAAAGGCTGAGAGAAGAGAGGACGTGAGTGAGCTAAGAGACCAAGACAGATACATCGCAGCGCTGACCAGAACTGGACCAGGGCCAGAGGGGGGCGCTAGCGTTGTTTCTCCGGATCTGGTCACCCTCTTCTTGATGAGGAGATGAAACTCTGCCTTTTGCATTTAGAAGCTTTTGGGTATTTTTGCTTTTTGATCTGCTGAACTTGTTGCTTCGTCGGAGGGTTTTAGTGAATCTTCATGATCTTCATGTGTGACGTGAGTCTTGGGCTGAGAATGCAGCAATTTTGGGGGGGACTACCCCCAAAAGCTCAAATGCTAGAGCTCCACAAGCCCCGCCCTCCTCTATCCCTGCCCTCATCAAGCCCCTCCCTCCTCTAGCTCCTCCCCCCAGCTACTCTCATGTCTCATGAATAAACTAGCTCTGTCACTACCGGTCCTATAGACAGTCAGAGGAATAGCTGCATTAATTATACGTACAAAACACAGAATACAGCTTGTTCACCTTCAGATACACAGAAAGATTCCTACATTCCTTTTACTGAAAGATAATGTCTGCAGTTTTCAAAAGTGCCAGGGAGCCTTTGTACGCTTGAAAAATGTAGTATTTAAAAAGAATTTTATTCTGACATTTGACCCTGCATTGTGTATGGCTTCGTAATCATTTTTAATAATCTGCTTCCATTTTTTTTGGCAGGGATTATTATGTGTTTTATGTTATTGGGCATGTGAATACTTCAGGACATGAGTTGCCTGTGAATGGGTTTCCTGAGGAACCTTCTGCAAGTCTATGGCAAAGTGTTTAATACTGGTGTACTAAAGCAGACCATTTTCAAATGCCATTTATTTTTTGACATTATCACCACGCAGAGGTGCATCTTGCTTCGGGGTGCCAGAGATACGAGCTAGAACAGGACGAACAGCGTTTGAGCAGGTATTTGTGAAGTTAAAGATCTGAGACGGTTCTTCAAGTGCACGCCCCCTCGCAAAGCGCAGCAGAGTGTCAGATCTGCAGGTTAAAATCGTTTCTGCAGACGTTACTCAACTCACTGTACTGTAAAATGTACTTACTGTAAAACTTACTGCTGACTATATGAAGCTTCTACATAAATACAGAGAAATTTCTGCATTAATTTTATGTTAACAGCAACAAACGTGATTAATTTGACCAATGAAATCTAATTGCCGTGGTACAAGTACATATAAGTATAAAAGGATGAAGGAACCAGGCCGGTCTTGTAGGACTAGAGACCTTTACCTAAACTAAAATCGTTTAAACTGATTTTCTGGTGCATCAGCGACTGCCGCATTGCATTAGACCCCCACTGCGCTGGAGGGTGACGTCATTTGCATTAAAGCTGAATATGTCTATTCTGCAAAAACATAATGCCACGTATTCCACACCTGGCCCTCCTGTCTAGATTTGAATGCGTGAATAATTGATAATGATGAGTGGATTTAGAATGCATAATTGATGTGAGGCGGCTACATCACCTGATCTGAACTGTGAGAACCATCTTAGACATCACATTTTGTCCTGCTGGATAATGCCATATAGCTTTTTCCAACCTCGTCCAGCTTAAACAAGTTCAAAATACATTGCAGAAACGCATATCTGGCTATGAACATAAGATACACAGAAACTGCCATAGATAAGGGACCTAAGTGATATGTTCATGTGTAACATCCATAAAAATTCAGCGTGCATTAAACTACTGTGTCCTGTGTGGGGAAAAAAGTGTTCTACGTTTGTTTTGAAATGTGACTATCTGTCCAGATTATATATTACATATTTTATATCCAGATTATATATGTATGATTTATGACACTGTGCACAAGAGGCACTCTACCTGGGTGCATGTGGAGGTGTCTGCCCATGGCCGTGCCCCCCCTCCCCCCATAATCTCTGGCTCCTTTAGGAGAAGCAATGAAACATTAATCAGCAAATTGTGCATTACCTTTGTAATTAACATTCAAGAGAGCTTAACTTTGTAATGTTTCATTAGTTTATATGCAAATAATTTTGAATGATTGCCTCATTTGGCCAGGCAGTGCAGTGATGTATTGGCCTGGCAAGAGGAATTTTGTGTGTGCATGTACGTGTGTATAAGTGAGTGAGAGAGAGGAAGACACGTGTGTGTGTGTGTGTGTGTGTGTGTGTGTGTGTGTGTGTAAGTGAATGTTATAGAGAGAAAGTGAGAGATATAAAGAGAGAGAGGAGCAAGAGAAAAACTGTGTGTGTGTGTGTGTGTGTGCAGGCATGCTTATCGGGGAGTGTGGGTTCATGGCATGATCGATGGTCAGCTCCTCTCCACCATGGCTCAATTTTAGATGTATTTTATATCGGCTCTTTAAATGCAGAGAAGACATGTTAACCTGCGTTCCATTCACTGCACAGCCAATTCTCCTGTCACATCACACTGCCGTGATATATACTTGCACCTTGATTGCTTTCTTTCCCTTGTGTGTGTGTGTGTGTGTGTGTGTGTGTGTGTGTGTGTGTGTGTTTATAACTTACACACTAAATCAGTGGTTGATTTTTGGTTATGAACCCTATGTCCTTGAGCTGCTGTCTGTAGCCTACAGTTAGTCTTTCATGTGTGTATTGCTCTTGTTGTTGTTATCCTGTGTGTGTGTGTGTGTGTGTGTGTGTGTGTGTGTAGGACTGGGGTGAATACAGCATGGATGTTCAGTGTTCTCAGATAGCAAGCAGGCAGGAGTTTGGGGGGATTTTACCATTACGTGGTGTGATTGTTGTACAGCGCTTGCGTGAGCTGGTTCGTGCTTGCTAGCGTGAGCCCAGGCCCTGTGTTGTCTCCTAGCACAGCGCCCCCCACTGGCTCCTCCTCGCTAATGATCGCTGGTGATTTCCAGTGATCTCTGCTGTCACCCCATGTTCATGAATTCCCTTTTTTTGACCCTGCCCATTAAGTCAATCTCTTTAAAAGCAAAGAGCAGGTTTATTTTATTTATTTATTTATTTATTGTAAGAAAAGCCCATCAGTCTCAGTCAGGGCTGTGGAATGCATTTTCATTCATAATTCAGCCTGTCACAGGCTAGAAATGTGATTGGATGTGATGCATGTCAGAATAGGGCTGTCACAACAAATCAGGACCTGACCCTAATGAGGACAGACACTTCAGGGAGCAAGGCCTGATTCAGGCAGAGCTTAAAACACACTTTGCATGTTAAAAGGCCAGTTTAGGTCGACCCTCTGTGGTCCAAGACTTCTGGCTTCATCATGTTGACTTTGTGGTCCTAAAGCCAAAATCAAAAAAGGCCTGGAGTTTAGAATTTTTATTTATTTTTTTATTGCTGTTGTAATGCAGCGTTAGCATCAGGGACTAGAAACGCATGGACAATAGACATCCATCCAGGATTTGAACATGGCTCCGATTTTAACAGGGAAAGAATGTAGCCCTCCTGCATTTCCAGTTGTTTTCTTCGCAAGGACGAACTCGCACTCGGACTGTCTTGACACGTTTACCAAAGTCGTGGAGTTAACGCTCATAAATCGCGCTGCGCACTCCGGGCTCCTGGCCTGCTCCGCAGCAGTGTCGCCCCGAGACTGATAGCGAGCGGCCTGACCATGATTCCTGCTTCGCTGCACTCCGAGGAATAGCCTGTCATAAGCCGGAGAGCCGAGGGCCCCGGCCCAGACACCAACCCCCCGGCCCAGACACCAACCCCCCGGCCCTGATCTATATGGCGTGCAGACCCCAGCACCCTGCACTCAGGCAATATCATTACATGACAAGTGCCGATATGTCCACTTTTGTGTGATCCATGGTGCGGGTGGTGCGGGCGGATGCTTGGATGGAGTGGCTCTTCATCAGAGGCCCGCGGAACGAGGGAACCGTCGCCTCCTGACGTATGTCCGATATGCAAACTTCATGCATTTATTTATTTACTTATTTCGAGCCCCCAGATCAGGGAAGGAATATGTATATTTTTATGAGTGCCCATTTATCATTTTGATCAGAAGAGACTAATGTACACTCTCTCCCTTGTTCCTCTCTTCAGATGTATAGCCGGACGCTTTTGACTTTTAATATAATAAGTACTTTGCAGGCAGACTCACTTCTCTCAGGTAGAAGTTTTTCCAATTAAAAATAAAGTCCGGCTAGAGGGTTTAATTAGCCTAATGACTATATATTTCTTGATTAGATTGTGGGAAGACTTAGTTTGCACTCTAGTGAGATTACAATATAACGCTGATATTGCAGCAGTGATTACAAGACCAGCTCATTTCTCTAATCAGTCATGGATGTAACTGTTTGCTTAGAGATAGTCTTAGGACGTGTCTAATTGAAAAGGGGGAAGAAAAAAAAACATACGAAAGTGCGGGATCTTCTGTTTTGTCTTTCATAATAAAAGTGCAGGATCTTCTGTTTTGTCTTTCATAATAAAAGATTTATTAAGCAGCTGACCTTTTCATCACAAGGCTTGATTAGTAGCTGTATTTCTTATTTAAGATGGTCCAGAAATAGATTCATGATACTGTTGTAATTACTTTGCAGGTGATGTGAAGCATACAGATGTCCTTTCATAAGCAGTCTCGGAGGAAAGTAATCATCTTCTGACTGTACAACAGCTCGGGCTCTTGTGCCTCACCTGGCTGAGCATGGTGCTATCAGCAGCAAGGTTATGACTTTCTCAGGAACACATACTGTTCTACTGATAAATATGGATGGCGTTCTGGATGAAAGTGTCTATCAAATGGTGTAAATGAACATTTTATTAGTTGTAATGGCAGCAATAGTTGTAAGAGTATTGTTATTATTACAAATACTTAATCTGAAAAGAAATAATTTTATGCTTTGATAATATTATTCTTAAAGTGTAGACTATGAAGTAATGTTGAACTGGATTAAACTTGATTGAATTGACCTGAATGAAAAGGGAGTGAGAGGAAGGGAAGGGAGAGAAGGAGAGAGGGAGAGGTGGAGAGAGGGAGGGGGGGAGGAAACGGACTATGTGTAGTAGTGCAGGTACAGGAATCCTGCTTTGTGCAGCCTGTGCAGAAATGTCAGATTAAGTCTGTGTAAGTGAGTTCACTTTGTTGCCAAAGCAAACAAATGGGAAAGAACTCCAGGAGACCCTATAGGTTCCATTTTGTAAATGCAAATAAGTTCATTTTAAAATGAAATATTGATGCAGATATATGTGGGTTTGTATGGTGGTGAGTTGCGTCTACGGAAGGAGAACGTTCTGTGTTTTCTCATGGTGATGCTGCTTCACATTAGAATCTCTCTAGTTCCTTTTCATCAAAAAAGCTCTCCGAACAACATGCTCTTCACTGTCCTGGACACCGTGTGGTGTTGCCGAGACCCCGTCCCGGCAGACAAGCGCATGGCAACTGTCTTTATCAGACTTTCAGATGAGCGGTGAGATCTCCAAGGTTGCCTCATTACCATGGGAGAACGCGTGGCTGTAGAATCCATCCTCAGGGCTTCGTCATGGACCTAATGAAGGACCGTAATTAAGGCATTTGGAGTAATTAAAAGTCCAGGACTGCACCAGGGTCATGATCATCACCCAGAGGAGAAGAGGCAGAGGGAGAGGAAGAGCATCCTGACTGCAGTGTGAAACAATTAAAGGTGAAGAAAGGATGTTACAGAGACGGGGGAGGACGCTCAGGATTTCGAGGGGTGTTGGAGAATCAAGGTGAAGAGGTGGCTCATTACTGCCATTTGCCGAGCTCCTATTCACCGCCATCAGACACCTCTGTACGTTCACCAATTCCACTTTAACTGCGGAGTTATAATAAAGATATTTGATGTGCTTGCTTTGAAAACGTTTTCGCACGTGAGGGAATTTGAGCGTGTTTAATTTGATTTAGGGAGAAACATAAACACTTCCCATCTGTTAGTCGCTGAGCTGACGGTTTCCTTTTCTGGTACGTTGGGGAATAAAACGTTTTCCTTGGGGGGAAATAGCTGTGGGGAGTGGATGCTCTAATGGGCTCCGAGGAAAAGAAAGGTATTAACCATCTCTCTCAAATTAGAAGCCTCTCGCTCCTGAGAGCACGTCCGGATGCCAAGAGGGTCTTAATTCCGAGTTCTGGATGGTTTACCTTGAAATGACGTCTGTGCAGACTGTTCGCCAACGGCTTTCAACAAACACGTTTTCAACAAAACATTGCAGCCAGGACTTTGTCAACTTAGATTTGCAGACAACTGACTATCCTGAATGGTCACACTTTTATTCACTGGGTTTGCGGCTAATTAAATAATGCTCACAGTTGAGGGAATGTGCTGCAATCAATCTGCCTACTCGTGCATTCTAACCTAGTGTCCTACAAGTGCATATCTAAGTCAAGCCCACATTGTTTTGTGAGGGCTACTCGCGTTTGTTGACTTATCCTGATATTTCAGCGCATGGCAGTCCTGTTTGAGTGCAGTGTGCAATTATCTCTGCATAGCAGGCAGAGTGCAAATATCAGCATGCTCCAGTTAGCGCAGGGGTTGAGAGTTGACTGCACGAGTTGAGTCATAACGGCCAGGGTGGTGCCGTCCCAATGCGCTCAGATTTCTCAACCTGCAGGGGACGCACACCACCCAGGTCCCACGATCAGTTCATTCAGTGGTGGTGCTCAGGCAATCGGATGAACTGGGGGGGCCGGCTTCAGGTAAAACACTAGCTAGAGTTCCTGTGCGTTCCCATGACTTTTAAACGTAACGATCACGCACAGTCGATTTCATTTGCACACTTGGCTGACACTCTGACGTGCACTTTCAATCAAGTTAAAGAGCTATGTGAATGTCATGTTAGAAGCCTTATTGTTATAACGGTGCACTTACCCAGACGTGGGATTGAACCCCGGTCCCCCACGGGACAGGCGGTGACAGACTGCTATTTTCATCCTTGGGCTTTGTTCAGATTCATAAAAGGTGTGGCTTACTCGTTTACAGCTCAAAGCCTTTCGTCGTGTTTAAACTTGAGTCTAAGGCAAGAAAGGGAATGTTTGCCACACGTTATCTGCCAGGCGTCCACACACCCAAGTGTCTGCCGGCATCGTGACTTCGGAGGCAGTATACTCCAGACTGATGTGCTCAGAACGGAGTGGGTTTTAATGTCTTCCCCCGTGTAACTAATGGAAGCTTGTTGTCCAACTGATGGCTGTCCTCCACCTCGTTCACCCGCCATGTCCTGGAGGTGTTGCCCTGTCCCCCTGTGCCCCCTCCCCAGTTTAATAATGCAGTCCATCAAGGTGTCCTCTGCCTGTCCCCACAACCACATGGCTGAATGTCACCCCTCCCTGCCTACAGCTGCCTGTCTCTGCCCCTCAAAGGATGCTGGGTTTTCCTTGGATGCCAGCTGGTCCAAAAAAAGGCTTGGACAGCAGCGTCTGGACCAAAGGACTTCAGTCCTGACTACTACGGGTACCTCACCTTCAGCTACGTCTCCTACATTTCCCTCTCGCCGTTTGTTTATTTATTTGTAGGTAATGCGGGGGCTGGTTTGTCACCCCAGGTTGGATCAGATATAATCAGGGCTCAGTATTAGCGCTACTGGATGGCTCTGTGGTGTCTGCATGTGGCAGCAAATGGAGGCTAACCGCTTGTGAGATGAAGTGTTCAGAGGAGCCGAATCAGGGGGCCCAGCACCGACCCGCCACCTGAGCGTCAAGGTGACGGTTGCCAGGTGTCAGCGGTAACGTGAGGCTGTCCGTGCGGAGACCCAGCGTTGGTTTCTCAGCGGACCCATGTCCGTCACCACCAGGGAGACGCCCGCCAGTTTACCGAACCTGTTGCGGCACAACCCAAACAGTACAGTACTCAGCCATCTACCACCGCTGCACTGTGCTGAATACACATGCTTGTGTATTAATATATTCAGGAATAATGCTGCTTTTAATAAAAAAGCAAAACTAATGTATGACTTCCTGTGTGAGGCAATAAATCAGTTGCTTGGAAGGCTTAAAAGCTATTTTATTTTCACTCCTTAAGATTTTGCCTTTATCATTTTGCCAAAATCTCCTTTTTTGTCCCTTTTTTTGCAGTATTTTTTTGCTCACCCCTTGGAAATAGTTGACAGTATTTTCACTTATCTCTTTAGAACTGGTGGTGGCAAAATATTTGACAATCTGTCAGCAGGGCTGCATGTATTTAAATAAAATACAAAGTAGCAGCTGCGGCAGTAGTAACAGCAGTAACAGTAGTAGTGACTGGCGTCGGCCAGAGGACAATGGGTTCACCTCCTGAGTCCTGAGTGTCAGTAGAAGTGTCAGTAGTAGTAATAGTAGCAGTATCATTAGTAGTAGTAGTGTCAGGAGTAGTAATAGTAGTAGTGTCAGTAGTAGTATCAGTAATAGTAGTAGTAGTAGTAGTGTCAGTAGTAGTAGTAGTAATAGTAGTAGTAATAGTAGCAGTATCAGTAGTAATAGTAGCAGTAGTGGTGTCAGTAGTAGTATCAGTAATAATAGTAGTAGTAGTAGTAGTAATAGTAGTAGTGTCAGGAGTAGTAATAGTAGTAGTGTCAGTAGTAGTAGTAGTAGTAGTAGTAATAGTAGTAGTAGTAGTGTCAGTAATAGTAGAAGTGTCAGTAGTAGTAGTAGAAGTATCAGGAGTAGTAGTAGTAATATCAATAGTAATAGTAGTATCAGTAGTAGCAATGGTCTGCCCATTTGAAAATAAATGAACAATTCACTTCTATCATTTTGGTATTTGTTATTGTTGCAACTCTTGTGGAATGAATGAGTTCATATGTAAAAAGCATTTAAAATTACACCTGGAGTTGAATGTGCTGTTCAGATTGCTGAAGCATGCGTCCACACATTGATAAATGTATGCGTTTATTACCCTTATGTCTTTGTCCCCAGATACCTCTATAGAAAGATAAATTAGCTGAACACTCTGCATTCTTGTTTCCAGCATGTACATGTGTAATTTTCATATTTATTACAAATTATTCCCATCCTGTCATTAATTTATATTTCAAGGCAATTTGGGGCAGTTGTTTTATTCATGCACTTTGTAAATATGCCTGTTGATTTCAGGGAATTCAGAGAATTCAGGGAAAGGGACCCGGGGGCTTATTGTTACCTCAACACATGTATCTACGTCTTGAAAAAGTACAATTTCTTCTTTTATAGAATAATTTTAGTCACCATTTATTTCCTTGATATTTGAAGAAGCCATTAATGTTAATACAACACAATAGAATCTACAGAGGTCATGTTATAAAAATGAATCATAGTAATCCTGTAATCAATATTAGGTTTGCAAGATACACTGCAAAGAACTATTCCAAATTACAAATATGACTTACAGTTAATTCATCAGCAACAATGACATCATTACAGAAAGCATTATATTAGATTTTGCTTTAATAAATGACCTCATGATTGTGATGAACATCACCAGTGTTACAGGAATTCCCCTCTAAAGATACGGAGCTGTAAATATGAGTCATTGCTGTGGCGCAGTGGCTGGGAACGGCGTGCTGTAGGGGTCCATCACTGTCGCTCTCTTGTTCTTTCTGCTGTGAAATATGGCCGCTCTGTGTGCTGGAGTGATGGGGTGGAGAGTGGCTGTTTGGCACCTTGACCCAGTATTTATCATCGCTACAGGCCTGTGTCCTTAAGGCTTTGAGAGATGCTGACACGCTCGCTGGATGTATCGGCTAAAGCGTCCTGGCTTTTCCTGGACATTTCTGGGGGTCCAAAGGTCCAAGTTTCGGGAGTGCTCGGAGCAGTTAAGTCCAGCCAGGCTGCTTTCATACACAAATGTGATCGTCCTGGGTCCTGTCTGATCGTCCTCGGCCCTGTCTGATCGTCCTGGGTCCTGTCTGATTACCCTTGGTCCTGCGTAGCTCCTCCCACCTCTTGCCGTGCACATGCCGATCGGCGCCTTTCGTGCCTCCGCCGGCGCCTTCACGTTTCAGAACGGCAGGGTAGCGCACGTCGTCCATTTTCCGCGAACTTAACCGCGTCCTTAACGAGAACGCGTGGAGTGTTGTGGGTGCAACTTTAAATTGCTCGGGTTATTTTTCCCTTTTCGTGAGCTCCTGCGTTTCAAAAGGCCACGTGCTGCTCTGCGCTCCAGAGCTCCATTCCGGATGCGCATTTCTGCGCGTCTCATGAGCGCAGCAAGGACAAAAAGACCATTTACCCACGCCGCACAGTGAATGCACCAGCAGCAAGGTATTTTTCTTTCAGTGAAATTGCCCAGATTTCCAGTCGGCACGGGGTGAAGTGGCTTGTGAAATGAGGATTGATGTGTCCATTTGTGGCGAAGCGGCGAGACACAGCAGAGGGGCGTGGCCGCCTCTCCTATACCTACGCCATACCTGGGCGCGATTGGCTGAGGTTTTGCACCTGTATTATTTACAGGCCCTGTCCCCAGGGTGCGAAAGTGAAGCTAGACTACGTCTTTGATGACCCAGAGGCCTAGATCTGATTGGGCAGGAGAGAAGGTCTCCCATTTCCCCAACAAGACCAACGATGGAAGATCAGTAGATGTTTGTGTGATAGTAGATAATAGGTTGTGAATTTCACTTCAGTGGGTCATGAACTGAGAATGGAAAGGTATGGTCAGGAATAGGTGTTTAATAAAGAGTATTCTGGTGTTTTTTTTATTTTATTATTAAGCGTTGGCCACCTTGGGAGAGTGCATTTATCTTCAGGTGCAGCTGAGAAGAGACATTTTTGGAACACTGGAATTAAACATGAGTCTGAAAATGAAAGAGCAGTATAATTTTAGAAAGTATCTTTCAACCTGTAATTTTATCCACCTTCAAAAGACCCTCTATCTTCCTCTGCCAGAGCAAGACACTTCACAGGGGCTTTTATGCCTTGTCTTCTGCCTTATTTGATCTGGCTGTATTGTAATTATTCAAATTCCCTGCGCCAGAGAGCTTGTTTACAGTGTTGCAGTGCGCTGAAATGCAGATTGGACACCAGCTTCTTTATAAAAAAAAAAAAAAAAAAAAAAAAAAAAAAAAAAAAAACACAAATTAGAATTAAAAAGTAGCAGATATGTATTGTCATGGGTGTTTGTTCCTAAAACACCCATAGCAATCAAATAATTAATCTTTGTTGAAAGATGTTTAAAATATACTGACACAGACGGGGTATTTTGTGTACTTTGAGTTTACTCTTAAGGAAGGAAGCTTTGAACCGGTTGTTGTAGAGAAGGGGTGTAAATAGTGTTGGTCTAATGTACATCACCAGCTGTTTGTCGTGCCTTGTGTGGTGATGCGGTGTCACAATACATCAAAAGGTGATTGATGATTCTAATCAGACCTTTCACAACTGCTGGTGGACCTTCGTTGTGACGTTTTGAGAGGGAAGGGGGTCGGGGAGCCCAGGACTAACTGTAATTCATTATCTGATTATTAGTCTGATTATGGAAAGGAGGGTGTAAGAAGGGAGGAGTGGGGTTGGAGGGGAGGTTGAGGAAGAGGGGAGTGGGAGGGGCGGAGGGAGATTGGGCTGGAACGTGGAATAGTCAATGACTACAGCTCTGGGTGATGCTTATTTTATCAGACAGACACAGGTGGGCTGTGTTTCTCACACTGGTCAGAGCTGGCAAGGAGATAAGAGTGGTAATGACACCAAGTGGGAATAGCCTGGACCACTGTGGGAGCATGCATGTGTACACACACACACACACACACACACCCTGTGCACACTAACGCAGTGCTAACACACTGCTTTGGCAGGCTTGTGTCTCCGATCATGTGCGGTTGACTCTCCTCCCCTGTGGTTAGTGTTTATCTATCTAGCCCTGGGAGGATGGGGGTAAGGTAAACGCCGCGTGTGAGGGGAGATTCTCATCCTCTTCAGATGGGTATTGTCTTTGTGTAACAGGTGACAGAGCTGTTGGAGGAGGAAACACAGGGCTTTGGGGTTTAGACAGGCTGGGAGGTGTTGGCACTGAGCCTGTCGGTAGCTTGAGTCTTTTGTTGTGTTTTATTTAAATTGCTGTCTTTAAATTGTCAGTAATATGGTTTCATATTGATATGTTAATTCTCAGTCTTTTGTTTTAATTTGAGATGCAAATTACTAGCCTTTTATTTTAAATTGCTGTCTTTAAATTGTCAGTATTATTATGATACTGATATGATAATTATCGTTAATCGACAAATTCAAGTGATGCAATTCTGAGGCAAACTTTTGACACTCTTTTTATATTTACTACACATCGTCAAAGCTCAGAAATTCTTTTGGTTTGCTCTCTGGAGGTGCCATGATGACAATAACCAGTGGGCTTGAAATCCATCTTGTAGACCTTTTCATTTGCACCCGCTAGTCCCGCAGAACCGTCCTCGTTTCCGGGGGCGTGCTCATGGGGGCGGGGCTAAGGAGCCTAGTGGGGGGGCTTTGCAGTAGGGCATGGCGGCGGTGGTCCGAGGATGGGCACTTAAGCCTCCAGGTCCATATGCTCGTTTACAGGCGACAGGGTCTAAGCCAGCCGTGGAGTATGGCCCTCTTGTCGGCCAGGAGAGCTGCTGGAGGAATTCTGTGGCACCCGACCAGCTCATCCAGCACCAGAAGGAGGCTGGGGGAGCCATCATGGCTGCAATATCTGTCCAAGGCTTATTTGACCAAAATGGGGTGAGACATATGTTGCGGAGTGTCAACTGTTTCTGCGTTGCATGGATGGGGGTGAGACTGTAGTTTGGTATATGAACGAGTGAATCCACTAGTGCACAGAGTCTCTGGGCCTCGTGAAGACTGCGTGGAATCAGAAGGTTGGAGCATGTCCGAAGCTCTTCACACTCATGAGAATCGACTGGGTTACTCATGGAGATAACGCAGCACTTATAATTTGACACTTGATATTTTACAGCCACCAGGGTTTGTGGGCTAGTTAAGAGTTTTGAGCTTAAGTTATGCAGAATGTTAGGAGACAAAATGTCTTGGAACGATCACATACAATTTTCACTATGAAATCTGTCCAATATACACTCACCACTCTCTTATTAGAAACAATTATTTATTAGAAATGCATCATAGGTGCACAGTTAGAGGCCACAGCCCATCTGTTGCCATGGATAACTAGTGTTGGCCAAATAATATCCGGTCAGCGGTGTTCCTGTGGTCCAATACTGACCAGTGATGAACAGGGTAGAGGGTGGTTGACAAATTGTGCATGACGACAGATGGGCCACAATCTGTAATTGGACACATTAATACACATTGTGAGATCTATAAAACCAGTGAATGTGGATGCAAGGTTGGTGTGTGTGGTTTTTTTTTTTTTTTAGTGTGTTTCTCTATGGCCACTAGTGGTTTCATGGCAATCCCAGCAGCAGAGAAGGTGTAGTACGGGATGTAGTGCGGCTATATACGTGATATGAATGTGGTCTGAGGGCTAATGAAGAGTGAGAGTGATTCATAGTGATATTAAATTTAATAGGAGAGAGTTTTGGTTAAAGATAGAGGAGCGATGCCCTGAATTCATGATAGTTTAACTTACAGCATGTCCGTTCGCCTCTAGGCTATCAGCAATATATCTTTTATCAAGTCTTGTACAGTGTGTGTCTTAAAGATCCAATAGTAAATTCTAACTTTGTCAGTGCAACAACGTTCCTTAGATCTAAGGTCAAGGACACTTTAGCCTCATTTGGAAAAATCTGGACAATAAAAAAAAAAGCAAAAAATAAAATCTTATGGTAATTCGGCAAACATTTCTCTTCTTCATCTAAGTAAATGGCTTGTAATAATACTTTAATAGCTGGGCTTTAAGTAGTGATTTTTTTTCCTGGATGAAGTGATATTAATGCCCAAGAAGTCTAAATCGCTCAGGTACCCTGGGTGTAGAATGATTTCAGTTCACCTTATAGCCTGATAATTGGACACACACGGAGAATAATCTCAGTGCATTAGCACATTAGCGATTGACTCAGATGTACCAGACTCAAAAATTGTTTGTTAGGGAAACGACTGGCACCAAGAATCTAGATTAAATGTACTCTGTGCTTGCCTCCTCCCTCTCTCTCTCTTTATATATATATATATATATATATATATATATGGGCTGCAAAAGTGAGAGGACTTGCAGCTGGCCACAACGTTCCAGCACAGTTTGGTGTCGGTGATTGTGGGAAGGCCTTTTGAGTCCAGTCAGAGCGCTCGTAAGGCGGTGTGTTAATACCTGCAGTAAGTCAGACGCTGGAGTAACGCGGTCTCCTTCTCTAAGGTGGAATATTTAACCGCAGACGCACAGTTCCGTTTCATCAGACGACGTTTGCGTCTCGACGGGGGTTGCTCGCGGCTTCCGATACAGTTTGAGCGTGAATTTAGAGGTGTTCTTGCGGGCTCCATCTCGGACAGGCTGTTTGGGAGCACTGGCGCATGTGGAATTTCATGCTCAATGACCACGTGAAGTCCTTGAGAGTCAAGCGTAACTCCGGTTTAACTTTTAAAAAGCCTTTACAAAACAATAGAAAGTCACTCTGTTGGTGTAATTTGCTCCTGCCTCACTAAAACGTTGACCTCGATTGCGAGTTCGGTCACGTGAATGTTTCAAACGCATTGTTATTTTTAATTAGAGGGACAAAGATGGTTTTGACTCATTGTTTCATGCACACCTAATCAGTGAGGGGGAATCCTTCTCTACCAGGCTGAAGGGAGTTCTTTGAGAATTATTATGGTTACTAAGTAGATTGCTTGAGTTTTTTTTTACCTGCTGAACTTTGCTAAGCTCATAAAGAGACCCCTGGACAAATATGGCCCTTAACAAGAAGATAATAATCGAGCTATGGTAATATTTCCACGGAGCCGCATCTCACACGAACATGCACAGGCGCACACACACAGACGCACAGTAATTATCATGTCAATGGGAATGCATTGTTTTAATGGTGAAACTGGTTGAATAAAAAGGCCAGCATCCTTCACTGAATCTCTCCCTGGATATTAATTATTGTTGAATTTCAATTAAGTTCTTGTATTAAGCAGTGTGTAGTTCTCACCGAGGAGTTCCCCCAGCTCCAAACATTAGAATGGCCTGCTTCTCCTCTCCCCTCCCACGTTCCTGGCTTACAACTCTGAATTATCAGCACCCCCCCTCTCTCTCTCTCTCTCTCTCTCTCTCTCTCACTGTCTCTCTTTCTGTCTCTCACTCTGTTTCCTCTATCTTTCTTCCTCTCCGTGTCTGACTTCTTCGATGCATTTCCATGGAACACCTTCATTCTCCCCATTTCTCACGCCACGTCTCTGGTGGGATTTTCAGATGAGTTTATTTGCATCTTAATAAGGGTTGAATGTTCAGTACCTCCATTGTCTAAGTAGCTAAAATGGGTTGTTTGTAATTATTCTACCATTAACATTCATAGGACACTATTTCCCTAAACTCTTTTTTAAGTAACTACAGAGCCAAATGGAATCCCAGGGTCTCTCAAACATCCATTAGAGACATTAAGCCCTTTCACAACTCAACATAAAGCTCCTCTGTTTGTTTCCCCATCGGCTCTCTTCCCATTATCTCCCCGCGAAAGCCCCCGACTGCAAACGTTTTATGCTTTATGTTCTTTGTATTGTTCTTACTTTTATTTTCCTCGTGCCGGTTTTTACGGCCCCTTCCCGTCCACCCCGAAATTCGCCGACGTTTGCCGCAACGCGCTTTGTCTCTCTGCCGTTTTGTCGAATCCCTTTGTTTGCGTGGGCCGCCACTGCGCGCGCCCTTTTCGTCCGTGTTTGTTTGCTTGCTGCTGAATGAGTGGGTGTGGGGAGATGAATGAGGCTCCACGCTGACGCTGAAACTGTTCAAATAAAACCGACACGGGGGGTGATTGCTGCCCGGATTTATTTCGTCTTTTCTCCAACTAACCCGCCTCCTTCAGACTTGTTTTCTCCTTCGTATGAACGTGTAACCCCAGAATTGCACCGATTAGACGCCCAGCCAGGCCACACGGACGTCGGTAGCCCCAAGTCGCGATCGCTCATCTAATCGTACGTGCTCTTTTGGATTCGTCTCAGTGGCTAGTTGATTTGTTGCACCTGCATAGCCTACAGAGTGTCAGGTGTTCATTTCTTTTTGCAAGGCTCTCCTTCCGCACCTGAAACATCAAGCCCCTTCCGTCGCACTGGGGATCTGCGGACGCTGACCTGTGGTGCATGTTGCACGTGGCCCGTAACAAGCAGGGCTCGGGGGGGGGTTAACGAAACGTTTCACGGCGTGGCTTGGCAAGTTGTGAGCGTGAACGTGTTTCATGCCACGAGCAGAGACGTAAGGCACGTGAATCACTTCACCTCTCCTCGTTTTTCCATCTACTCTCCTCTAACTCTCTCTAGTCTAATCCCCCCCCCAAACACACACACACACTCACACACACACACACATACACACACTCGCATCATAAATCAACGTACGGTCCCTGTCACTGTGAAATTTTCATCGGCTTTGGGGAGCAATTTCCAATTAAAGATCAAATAGGTGCGCTGTGTTCTTATGGTGTTTGTTCTTGGCCTCCTTTAATGTCCTACGTGTCTCTATGGCCTTCTCTCTGGGAGGTGTCCTACGTGTCTCTATGGCCTTCTCTCTGGGAGGTGTCCTACGTGTCTCTACGGCCTTCTCTCTGGGAGGTGTCCTGCGTGTCTCTCTGGGAGGTGTCCTACGTGTCTCTATGGCCTTCTCTCTGGGAGGTGTCCTACGTGTCTCTACGGCCTTCTCTCTGGGAGGTGTCCTGCGTGTCTCTCTGGGAGGTGTCCTACGTGTCTCTATGGCCTTCTCTCTGGGAGGTGTCCTGCGTGTCTCTCTGGGAGGTGTCCTACGTGTCTCTACGGCCTTCTCTCTGAGAGGTGTCCTGCGTGTCTCTATGGCCTTCTCTCTGGGAGGTGTCCTACGTGTCTCTACGGCCTTCTCTCTGGGAGGTGTCCTGCGTGTCTCTCTGGGAGGTGTCCTGCGTGTCTCTATGGCCTTCTCTCTGGGAGGTGTCCTGCGTGTCTCTCTGGGAGGTGTCCTACGTGTCTCTATGGCCTTCTCTCTGGGAGGTGTCCTACGTGTCTCTACGGCCTTCTCTCTGGGAGGTGTCCTGCGTGTCTCTCTGGGAGGTGTCCTACGTGTCTCTATGGCCTTCTCTCTGGGAGGTGTCCTGCGTGTCTCTCTGGGAGGTGTCCTGCGTGTCTCTACGGCCTTCTCTCTGAGAGGTGTCCTGCGTGTCTCTATGGCCTTCTCTCTGGGAGGTGTCCTGCGTGTCTCTACGGCCTTCTCTCTGGGAGGTGTCCTGCGTGTCTCTCTGGGAGGTGTCCTACGTGTCTCTATGGCCTTCTCTCTGGGAGGTGTCCTACGTGTCTCTACGGCCTTCTCTCTGGGAGGTGTCCTACGTGTCTCTACGGCCTTCTCTCTGGGAGGTGTCCTACGTGTCTCTATGGTCTTCTCTCTGGGAGGTGTCCTGCGTGTCTCTATGGTCTTCTATCTGGGAGGTGTCCTACATGTCCCTATATATATATATATATATATATAAGTTCCAGAGGCCCTTCATCAGCTGTGCAAGCAAAGTGCTTCAGCATTGTTTATGGTTTTAAGTGAAATTTTGGCCGTGGATAATTATTAGTTTTAGCTTTACATCCAAAAGTAAGTTTGAGTTATCCAGAAGACACTGGATTCTACCATGGATGCTTGATCGCATACACTGGTTGACCTTGAAGTGGCTGTGTCATTGTTCAGTTTAATAATTTACGCAGGCCAGTTTGATCTAAAGCTGTACACTTTGCCTCTTGGGGATTGTGAATGCTTGTTCAACCTTGTCTTTTACAGCTTTCCCCCCATTCCTATTGTAGGCGGCAATTGCATATTCATACTTAATGAATTATATATGGTTCAAGGCATTAAAAATAAGCACATATCACATTGGTGATCACGAAAGGCCTCACAATATGCAATGAATTTGCATTTAGTGATTAATTATTAAACTGACATTATTAATAAAATAACTACTATAATTGGCTAATACACTGTAGATCTTGATTTGTTAGGGTTAGGGTAGGTCATGAAAAACATCTGATTCGTGTGTTGTGCTCTTCCTATATTCATTTAGTCTTCAAGGACAGTTCACATTACTGGAGATTTCTGTAAATGGCAAAGTTAGCCACAAGGCTTATTTTTTTTTATCTGCTTAGACAGGTGAATGGAAAACC